>NC_064645.1:579741630-580044660 GCF_023864345.2 Schistocerca serialis cubense | reverse complement strand
CCAAACCTACAATTCGCACAGACCATTTCTTAATGCTAATTTGTTCTCCTACCCTCCCACGTTGTCAATCACTAATGTGAAACATTAATGATTGATACGTTTTCTGTATTTGGTTCACTTACACTTAACTTCGCTGTATCAGAGACTGCTGTGATTTTACCATGTCCAGAGGTACGCCAGATAAAGGCCACCCACATCATGAACTGTCTAACGTTTCATAAAGTCGCAGTCTTTGCTTTCTAATTCTTTCACTGTTTTTGTGTTATTCTTTAATTTCTGCCAGAATTTCTACATCATTTGTGGGTCGTGTACGCACATTGCGCACTTTCGTTTCATTTCGAAAATTCTGTTTAACTGCACTCTTATCTTTTTTGATGTACGAGACAACCAGCAAAGATATTTGCAGCTCCCGTCTTCACATTCTAACCCAAACGTACCTTTAAGGTAGCTCATTGTTACTATTTCCAGACAGTTTAGTCAGATATAGTACAGTAGGCCCACTCATCTCTGTACTCTAATTTTATTCTTCTCAGGAATTCCAATTCATTATGTTGCCTTACACCGCCGAACCCTTCTTTAGGTCAGCAAACTCACAGGAAACCACAGAGGATAAATACAGAATTTTTACAGAGATTCTCAACATCAAGGTTCCACAGAACAGAACATGAAGAACGGAAGCTATATTCAACCAGCCTTTTCGAAATGTATCCAGCGCGATGTTTCATTTGTAGCGATGCTTATGTGCAGTCTACTGGACTTTAACACTGAATCTTCACCATTCTGTCCACCATTTTCCCCCCACAATCCGCTAGTAAGATGCAACACTGTGGTCAAAAACTGACCCATTGCTGCTTGAAGCATTCTCAATGTTTAGCAAATGAAGCTTTTCTTTTCTTTTTTCTTTTTTTTTACACTATTTAGAGTCCATTTTGCAGCAGCCGTTCCTGTTTCTTCATAAACGAATTTAGCACTGTGAGCTGATCTATAGCATGTAATGGGAATAAGTGCAGAAATTTCTATTTGGGACTGAAGACAGTGCACTGAGAAATTGCGTCAGTATTTACGTCATTTGCAAATCAATAATTGTATCTATAGAAAATTGTACGTTTTTAAGTTGGTTGGTACCTTAAAGTTGATGTTACCAGAGCAATCCATTAACGCCTATTTTCCACTGGGGTAGCCAACGGCCTTACTGCAGTTGTTACTCCAGTTCCCGTCAGATCACCGAAGACAAGCGCTGCCAGGCTTGGGTAGCACGTGGATGTCTCACCGTGCGGGTCGGCGAGTAATGTGGGAAGCACGGTGCACTCAGCCCTTGTTAGGCCGACTGGAGAGCTACTTGATTTAGAAGTAGGGGCACCGGTCACGAAAACTGGTAACGGTTGGGAGAGCGGTGTGCTAACCACACGCCCCTCCGTATCCGGTGTGACGCTTAACGTCTTAGGATGACACGGCAGCCGGATTTCTTTTTTTTTTAGTAGGTGATGTGTGAGTTGTCAGTGCTTGGACACAGTATAGTTAGTCCACACTGACGAACGTAGTCCACTTACAAGGGGAGGCCGCCAATTGTGAAATCCAGATTCGATTCATACTGCGCATAATAAAAGCTCATGGCCAGAGGTGTAATGTGGCAAAGCACCAAGATGCACTTCTCAGACGTTGTCGAGGAAATCGACAGTTAAAAGAAACCGTTACGGTGAAATACTCTCTACAATTAATAGTTTTCTACAGCGTCGTGGCGCAGCGGTAAGCGCTCGGGTTCGTAATCCGAAGGTCGCCGGATCGAATCCTTCGCCATGCATTTTTTTATTATTAGTTTTTTGTAATTCAAAAAAAAAAATATATATATATATATATATATATATATATATATATATATATATATATAAACCATTAATGAATTGCTTATGCGTGTTGGTAAAGACGGATCGCTCTCCAATTGTACCGCCTCCATTTTTCCGTTTTTTTAACAGGGTGTACCAAAGCTCTCCCGTCCGCACTGATTTTCGACGATGTTATAAGTTGCGCTAGGGACCGCATCTGCCTTCGTTCGAAGTTAGCAGGCAACTACGCTGTTATGCGGCGGCTCGTTTCGGCCCATTCAACATCTGTCCTTCAAGTGTAACGAGCGAGTAACGGAGTATATATTTCATACCTGCCGCAGCGGATTTGTGTTCGTGGGGTCTCTTTTCTAATTCGAACGTTTTACTTACGCTATACGTATTCGTTAAGGAATATCGTTTCTACGTCTTCCGTTAACTATACGTGGTTAACATTATGAAGACAATTAATAACATTTGTGAAATACAACTTTGTTTGCGGAAAACATAATGATGTTCGAAGTCGCCAGTTTTTCCACGACAAACGACTTTCAACAACTTATTAAATGCATAATTGTTGCAACTGATTGCCGGAAAATATATATATATATATATATATATATATATATATATATATATTTGTGTGTGTGTGTGTGTGTGTATTTGAATTACAAAAAACAAATACAAAAAAAAATTCGCATGGTGCGAGATTCGATCCGGTGACCTTCGGATTACCAACCCGAGCGCTTACCGCTGCGCCACGACGCTGTGGAAAATTGCTATTCGTATAGAGTATTTCACCGTAACGGTTTCTTTTAACTGTCGATTTTCTCGGCAACGGCTGAGAAGTGCATCTTGGTGCTTTGCCACATTACACCTCTGGCCATGAGCTTTTATTATGCGCAGGAATCGAATCTGAATTTCACAATTGGCGGCCTCCCCTTGTTAGACGTGCACTACGAATCGTACAGTAACCTTCAGACCTGTTTGTGGGAAAACTGTTCGACACAGACAAAGAACAACCGACACACTGAAATGTGCCATATTAGGACACCACGTATAGAAGCATGTGCCCTTACATCTCTTAAATCCTATATAAACAGGGTGAACATAAATAAAACCGACAAACTGCAGGGACGGATTCCTGAATGCAAGTGGAGCAAAAGAGTCCTATGAATATGTGTCCAGAAATGCAACGTTGCCACGGCAGATGGCGTTAAAGAATGAAAGTTCCTCCGACCACGTGCCATGTGTTCCTTGTATGTTGTAGGCTGAGTGAATGAAGCAGCATATTGTAAGCAGCAGAATGGTCTGGTATTCGTGTCGGGAACAAACCGAGATGGTATTTGTTTTTTGCCAAGTAGATGGAAACTGTGGAGAGGCACCACGGCTACATCAAAACAAGAACTCTCAAAGACACCAACCACACAGCACAACATTTCAAGCCCCTTTTTGGGTGTTTGTGTGATCATGGGTCCTTTCAGACAGAAGAACGTGCAGGAAGGCGGTGTACTGTGCAGACATCAGATGTGGAGCACCGGATTCTACAGGATATTGAGACGAACCGTAGTAGAAGAACTAGACAAGTGTCCCGCCAGCATGGTGTAAGCCAAAGTACGATTAACTGAATGCTGCATGGGAACCGGTACTACACCTATGACCTGCAACGAGTTTAAGGATTATTAGCAGCGGATTTCTCTCTACGGGAAGGGTGGTTTTTGCCCAAGACTATGGCAATTATGGAATTTCTGTCATTAGTCCCCTTTAGCGACGAAGAAACCTTTACCAGACCTGGGATCGTCTGCATAATCGTCATCTGTGGGCTACAGAGGCCGAGCGGTTCTAGATCTAGGCGCTTCAGTCCGGAGCTGCGGTCGCAGGTTCGAATCCTGCCCCAGGCATGGATGTGTGTGATGTCCTTAGGTTTGTTAGATTTAAGTAGCTCTAAGTCTAGGGGAATGATGACCTCAGATGTTAAGTCCCATAGTGCTCAGAGTCATTTTGGGCTACAGACACGACATGTGTTCAGAGGAATTTTCATTCGTCAGCGTCATCTACCGTGGCAACGATGCATTTACGAACACATGTTCATACGACCTTTTTTCCTCCATTTCCAGTCTGGAATACGTCCCTGTAGTTTGTCGGTTTTGTTAATGTTCACACCGCATATTAAAAAATGAATCTAAGGTTATCGAGACACGAGCCCCCGAAGTTGATGAAGGAAGTGATTCTTAAAGAAGGATATTGTGGAAAGAAGAAAAGGAATATCACCAAAATAGCAGTCCTTAGAAAAAGGAGCTTATAAAATTGTTAATAACATCTGTGTAAAGAAATACGAATAAATTCAAGCACTAGTTCCGTGAAGCATCTTAGACTGTAGTACTTGGTTTCATGCAGGCGAATACCCTAACAGGCTCTGTTAAATGTGGGAAGGGAAATATCCGTTTGGCTCTTTTAAGGAAAGAGCCCTCGGTGCTTTATGTATTCTACAGCCACGGGCAATAAAAGCGGTTGAGGAGCGACTGGTTGCCAGAGGAACAGTCGTATCCGGCATCGATGTGGCAGACGCAGACGCAGACACAGTCGCAGTTTCCACCGCTTCCATTCGCGATTATCGCTGTTGATTTTAACGCCAGCCGAGTGTTACCCTCCGCCCGCGAATTGCAGTCTGACAGCCACTGGCGAATAAATTGAGCGACGGAGAGGTCCGGAAACGCATCCGTTTCACTCGTGCTGAAATTTTACGATGTGCTAAAATCCAAGAGACCGTTCGAGCAGCGGGAGGGGGCGCTGCCAAGTTAGCGGTGTTGAGGGATCTCCTGCTGATCGCTCCCATGGTCGATAGCAGCGCAGGCTCACCCAACAAGCCGCCGAGTCCTCGTCGATCGTGACCGTATGCAAGCCCTCTCCGTACGGGGAAAGCAACAACTTCCGTCTGCATACCAATACAGGACTACCTGTTGAAAGCGCTACAAGTGCGTTTTTTAGATCGCCACTTTCATTTCAACAGGCAGGTGCAAATACTATCTTTCATTTTAAAAAAAATTCCTAGAAAACGAATTAAAAAATTCTTTCAGTTTATTTTATATAAATCGTAAGCCAACAGTTTTTTGGTCTATTTAACTGTTAATACCTAGGTTTATCGATGCAGCAGACGCGGACACAATCGCAGTTACCACAGCCCCCATCCGCCATTTAGGTTTTTTAAGTATATCTTATAAAAGTCTTACAAACAGTCCTATTTGATAATTACTTTTGACTACACTTCAGAACTAAACATAAAATAAAAGAAAACATTAATAAATACCGTACTATTTGTGTAGCTAATACAAACTGAAATTAATTAGAATTTAAATTTTTAAAGAAGTTCGACATAAGTGTTTAAATAACACAGATAGATAATATTTAAAATACTGTGTGCTTGCACATAGAATATAGAAGATGGGTACACCAGCGCAACAGTTTCCCGAATACGTGTTTAAGAATTGGCTTTAGCACAAGTGAAACTCTTCGTTTTGAGATGAGGCATGAGACAAATAAATCAATTCGTAAATTTAGTGCATTGTGTTGTGTCTAGGAATCCTGCCTACTCGGTTCGCTAGACAATCAAACAGCTAATGGGTTTTATTGCAGTAAGAAAATTACAATATCAACTTTGGCAATTACACAGATGTGTCGCAAGCAAAGGGCGACATACGAAATAATCAGTTTTTGCTGTGACTACTAATCTCTAAATGACAAAAGTCTGTCCTGAACTGCTACCGAAATCGCTAATCTTGAAACTGCCATTGAAATGCCTACATTTGATGTTACTATTCAAGTGGCTAATCTTGAAGCTGGTATTGAACTGGGCCACCACTTGTCACGCGCGGCGCTTATGTCCTCCTCACCTAGGGGCCGCTGCTATCGCGTTGTCGTCCTGGAAGAGAAGTCTCTCAGCGTGCGATTGGCTGACCCCTTCACACAGCCTCCACTGCTCAGTCGTTCTCCACTGGCGTGCGGCCATTGACTTTAGGCCGTAATTCGTGGTGTGTGACCAAGATTATGTGTAATGACTGCTGTAAAGAATGTGTAGCTCCGATGGTAGAATTTCTGAAGAGCGATGTAAAGAAACCACTGCACTCCGAAGTAAAATGACGCCAATTGAGATCATGTAACTGAAAACTCGGGAGGACCAGTAGGGATACATCTTGAAACTTTTCATATGGCACCTAAGGGACTTTTGTTTGAACATCTTGGAAGAACTGGAAATGTACTGAATCGGATAAAATACTTAATCTGCAACGTACCTTCAAGAATGCGGTATATTTCACAGGGACGATGCGTCCTAGTAATTGTAGTAATCGCCGATTACGGAGAAGATGCACTTCTTTTTTTACATTTAAACATTCTTGGTATATACCGGGTGATCAAAAAGTCAGTATAAATGTCAAAAACTGAATATATCACGGAATAACGTAGATAGAGTGGTACAAATTGACACACGTGCTTGGAATGACATGGGGTTTTATTAGAACCAAAAAAATACGAAAATCCAAAACATTTCCGACAGATGGCGGTTCATCTCATCAGAATAGCAATAGTTACCACAGCAAAGTAAGACAAAGCAAAGAAGATGTTCTTTACAGGAAATGCTCAATATGTCCACCATAATTCCTCAACAATAGCTGTAGTCACGGAATAATGTTGTGAACAGCACTGCAAAGCATGTTCGGAGTTATTGTGAGGCATTCGCGTCGGGTGTTGCCTTTCAGCATCCCTAGAGATGTCTGTCGATCACGATACACTTGTGACTTCAGGTAAAGCCAATAATCGCACGGACTGAGGCCTGGGGACCTGGAAGGCCAAGCATGACGAAAGTGGCGGCTGAGCACACGATCATCACCAAACGACGCGCGCAAGAGATCTTTCACGCGTCTAGCAACATAGAGTGGAGCGCCATCCTGCATAAACATCGTACGTTCCAGCAGGTGTTTATCAGCCAGGCTGGGGATGATGCGATTCTGTAACATACCGGCGTACCTCTCACCCGTCACGGAGCAGTTACAAAACCAAAATCACGCATTTCCTCGAAGAAAAAATACCCGATATCGGTAGATGTGGTAAATCCAACCCATACCTTCGCTTTCTCGTAGTGCAATGGAGTTTCCACGACAGTTCTAGGATTTTCGGTAGCCCAAATTCTGCACTTGTGGGCGTTGACAGGCCCTCGGAGCGTGAAATGAGCTTCGTCGGTCCACAACACGTTACTCAACCAATCGTCATCTTCCGCCATCTTTTGAAACGCCCACACCGTAAATGCCCTCCGCTTCTCTAAATCGCCAGGTAACAGTTCATGATGCCGATGGATTTTGTACGGATAGCATCGGAGGGTACGCCTTAGTGCCAACCAAACAGTAGTGTATGGATTGCCGGTGCGACGTGCGACTGCACGAGCGCCGACTTCCTCGTGCATAGACGAACCCGCTACAGTCTCTATTTCTTTCTGAACTGTCTCAGCAGCATTTCGCCTTATGCTCGGTCGGCCACTACGGGGTCTATCGTCTAAACAGTCCGTGGCTTCGAACTTCGAAAACATTCTCGCCACAGCTGCATTTGTCAACGGAACTTTACCCGTTCGAATCCCCTTCCTATGGCGATAGGATCGTAACGCTGAACTAGCACATTCCCCATTCTGATAATACAGCTTCACTAAAAGCGCCTTTTCAGGTAACGTCAACATACTGCGACTGCTAGCGCATCTGATTCTCTCTCTCATTACAGCTCCTTTTATACATGATTGTCACTGACGTTTTGCCGTCCAGCGTCATCTGTCGGACATGTTTTGAACTTTGTTTCTTTTTTTGTTCTAATAAAACCCCAAGTCATTCCAAGCATGTGTGTCAATTTTTACCTCTCTATCTACATTATTCCGTGATTTATTAAGTTTTAAAATGTATACCGACTTTTTTATCACCCGGTATTTCTTCTACAATTTCAGCTGCGGGCGTATTTCATACAGGTAAAACGCACTGTTAACCCAAAGGCATTTAAGACGTGAATGGCTGTTAGCTTGACAGGTGCCAGTTTGGAAGACCTCAAGGGCTTAGTTTTGAGGGGACCCAGCAGGGACGGCCTACACCAACTCTTCCACATTTAAATTCAGTAACTAAAAATTATGTCACACAGTGTCAAGAACCTTGATACACCTTTCCTGTTGTGTGGATGCTAAGAGACACAAAAATAGTACTTTGGCCATGCATTTTGTTTTCTTCCGATGTGTTGTGGGCAAAAAAATTACGTGAGTGATTTGAACAACTGGAACAACTTCGGAAACGGCAGTACAATTCTAAGGACCATGTATCGACACATTCAGTTTGGCAGTAAAAGGATAGATTTTTGTTTAAAATGTGCCTTGATATTAAATATTCAAAGGAGAATGAACAAGTCAAGAAAAATAGACACATTGTGAGCTATTTAATGGCGCCATATGTTTCCTAGCTGCACAAGACTTGTTTTTAAAGAACACGATGAAACAAAAAGCAATGTTAATCAGATAATTATGTTGAACCGCTACATCTGACGGCACGAAAAGGCGAATATTTGTCAAACAACTTCCAGACGTCAACTGTGTTTCAAGGTAATTTAAGTGACATACAGAATGACCTCATCGACTCCATTGCTGAAGTCATTCGTTCAGAAATTTTGAAGTAACGCTATTTTTTTCGAGTATTATAAATGAAACGGTAGAAGCTTCAAGCCAGTCCCACCTCTCAACTCTTTTGTGATACGTGTAATCCACTGGTAAAGTGTATGAGAGATTTTTGGGATTTGCTGGTGTCAGTGATAGCGGAGCCCGCTCTGTGGCTGCGTAAGTGAATTTTATTGCGTTATAAAATCTGGAGCTCAGGAGTGTGATGGCTGTGCCGTCATGGCTGGACAGCATTGCTATGCTCACAAATTGAATTTAGTACTGAAACAGGCTGTTGAATACTTACGGTAGTGCAAAATATTTTTTCAGAGAGTTTCTGGTTTCGCCTCTTTTTAATCCAAATTCTTCTAAAAGATCCAACGTTCTAGATGAATTGATCAAACGACGTTTATCTTCCGTATCCAGCGTCAGATAGTTATACAACAGAATGGTTAATGGAGCTAGTGGCGAGCTATAGGACTGAACTCTAAGAGATTTTCAAGTCTATGGGCGATACCAACGTATGGGAGGGTGAAACACGAGAGAGTGCCTAAGGCTTTTATTTGATACTTGAGCAATTTAGTTTCACGGTCTTCCTTAATGTTTTATCGTATACGCTTTCCAAATCAGCATCACTTTTCAGATTACTGCAAACTAAACTCTTTGATGTCTACTAGTTTCTTTTAAGAAAATTGGCAGGTTTATGACTGACTTACAGGAACATCAAGGTAAAATTGAAGAATTGTGTGCTCCCTGCCGCCGTTGGATAAGCAGCTGCAGCAGCAAGTCGTATACTCCTAGCTCACTCATTTGTTACATAGTTTAATTCTTAATTTCTTTGCGTGTTTTTGGTACTTGCATTGTGTAATTTATAAATTTCGGGCGTATTATAGTATTTGAGAGTTGTAGCATCGCGTTTTAGTACCTGAATAGTGTAAATTCGCGTAGTCGTTTGTCTACTGTTTTGTTTTGAACGGCCAGTGTCGGTTGGTCGCAGTTAGTGTGCTCCCTGCCGCCGTTGGATAAGCAGCTGCAGCAGCAAGTCGTATACTCCTAGCTCACTCATTTGTTACATAGTTTAATTCTTAATTTCTTTGCGTGTTTTTGGTACTTGCATTGTTTAATTCATAAATTTCGAGAGTATTATAGTATTTGAGAGTTGTAGCATCGCGTTTTAGTACCTGAATAGTGTAAATTCGCGTAGTCGTTTGTCTACTGTTTTGTTTTGAACGGCCAGTGTCGGTTGGTCGCAGTCAGTGTGCTCCCTGCCGCCGTTGGATAAGCAGCTGCAGCAGCAAGTCGTATACTCCTAGCTCACTCATTTGTTACATAGTTTAATTCTTAATTTCTTTGCGTGTTTTTGGTTCTTGCATTGTGTAATTCATAAATTTCGGGCGTATTATAGTATTTGAGAGTTGTAGCATCGCGTTTTAGTACCTGAATAGTGTAAATTCGCGTAGTCGTTTGTCTACTGTTTTGTTTTGAACGGCCAGTGTCGGTTGGTCGCAGTTAGTGTGCTCCCTGCCGCCGTTGGATAAGCAGCTGAGCAGCAAGTCGTATACTCCTAGCTCACTCATTTGTTACATAGTTTAACTCTTAATTTCTTTGCGTGTTTTTGGTTCTTGCATTGTTTAATTCATAAATTTCGGGCGTATTATAGTATTTGAGAGTGTAGCATCGTGTTTTAGTACCTGAATAGTGTAATTTCGCTTAGTCTCCTTCCGCCGCCGAGCAGTGTCAGCAGTGCGCAAGTAGCAGCATTACTGCATTTACTAGGCAATCTTGTCTTTTAATAACCGTTTAAATTTTGTCGATTTGTTTGCGCTCTCTGTAGATTAGTTCAGACGTTCTTAGCAAAACAGTTTTTAGCATGGATAGGGACTGCAACTGCTGCGTTCGGATGCAGGCTGAGTTGGCATCCCTTCGCTCCCAGCTTCAGGCAGTGTTGGCTTCGGTCACACAGCTTGAGGCTGTTGCCAATGGGCATCACTGTGGGGGTCGGGATGGGGGTTTGTCGGGGACGGCCAGCTCGTCCCACGCATCCCCTGATCGGACTACGACTGTGGTTGCCCGGGATACTGCCCGCATTGAGGCTGATCCCTCACCTGTGGTAGAGTGGGAGGTCGTTTCAAGGTGTGGCAGGGGGCGAAAGACATTCCGGAGGGCTGAACGGAAAGCCTCTCCAGTTTGTCTGACGAACCGGTTTCAGGCTCTGTCTCAGGCTGATACTGATCTTCGGCCTGAAATGGCTGCTTGTCCTGTTCCAGAGGTTGCCCCTCAGTCTGCAAGATCCGGGCAGTCGCAGAGGGTGGGCTTGCTGGTAGTTGGGAGTTCCAACGTCAGGCGCGTAATGGGGCCCCTTAGGGAAATGGCAGCAAGAGAGGGGAAGAAAACCAATGTGCACTCCGTGTGCATACCGGGGGGAGTCATTCCAGATGTGGAAAGGGTCCTTCCGGATGCCATGAAGGGTACAGGGTGCACCCATCTGCAGGTGGTCGCTCATGTCGGCACCAATGATGTGTGTCGCTATGGATCGGAGGAAATCCTCTCTGGCTTCCGGCGGCTATCTGATTTGGTGAAGACTGCCAGTCTCGCTAGCGGGATGAAAGCAGAGCTCACCATCTGCAGCATCGTCGACAGGACTGACTGCGGACCTTTGGTACAGAGCCGAGTGGAGGGTGTGAATCAGAGGCTGAGACGGTTCTGCGACCGTGTGGGCTGCAGATTCCTCGACTTGCGCCATAGGGTGGTGGGGTTTCGGATTCCGCTGGATAGGTCAGGAGTCCACTACACGCAACAAGCGGCTACACGGGTAGCAGGGGTTGTGTGGCGTGGGCTGGGCGGTTTTTTTAGGTTAGATGGCCTTGGGCAAGTACAGAAAGGGCAACAGCCTCAACGGGTGCGGGGCAAAGTTAGGACATGCGGGGACCAAGCAGCAATCGGTATTGTAATTGTCAACTGTCGAAGCTGCGTTGGTAAAGTACCGGAACTTCAAGCGCTGATAGAAAGCACCGAAGCTGAAATCGTTATAGGTACAGAAAGCTGGCTTAAGCCAGAGATAAATTCTGCCGAAATTTTTACAAAGGTACACACGGTGTTTAGAAAGGATAGATTGCATGCAACCGGTGGTGGAGTGTTCATCGCTGTTAGTAGTAGTTTATCCTGTAGTGAAGTAGAAGTGGATAGTTCCTGTGAATTATTATGGGTGGAGGTTACACTAAACAACCGAACTAGGTTAATAATTGGCTCCTTTTACCGACCTCCCGACTCAGCAGCATTAGTGGCAGAACAACTGAGAGAAAATTTGGAATACATTTCACATAAATTTTCTCAGCATGTTATAGTCTTAGGTGGAGATTTCAATTTACCAGATATAGACTGGGACACTCAGATGTTTAGGACGGGTGGTAGGGACAGAGCATCGAGTGACATTATACTGAGTGCACTATCCGAAAATTACCTCGAGCAATTAAACAGAGAACCGACTCGTGGAGATAACATCTTGGACCTACTGATAACAAACAGACCCGAACTTTTCGAATCTGTATGTACAGAACAGGGAATCAGTGATCATAAGGCCGTTGCAGCATCCCTGAATATGGAAGTTAATAGGAATATAAAAAATGGGAGGAAGGTTTATCTGTTTAGCAAGAGTAATAGAAGGCAGATTTCAGACTACCTAACAGATCAAAAAGAAAATTTCTGTTCCGACACTGACAATGTTGAGTGTTTATGGAAAAAGTTCAAGGCAATCGTAAAATGCGTTTTAGACAGGTACGTGCCGAGTAAAACTGTGAGGGACGGGAAAAACCCACCGTGGTACAACAACAAAGTTAGGAAACTACTGCGAAAGCAAAGAGAGCTCCACTCCAAGTTTAAACGCAGCCAAAACCTCTCAGACAAACTGAAGCTAAACGATGTCAAAGTTAGCGTAAGGAGGGCTATGCGTGAAGCGTTCATTGAATTCGAAAGTAAAATTCTATGTACCGACTTGACAGAAAATCCTGGGAAGTTCTGGTCTTACGTTAAATCAGTAAGTGGCTCGAAACAGCATATCCAGACACTACTGGATGATGATGGCATTGAAACAGAGGATAACACGCGTAAAGCTGAAATACTAAACACCTTTTTCCAAAGCTGTTTCACAGAGGAAGACCGCACTGCAGTTCCTTCTCTAAATCCTCGCACAAACGAAAAAATGGCTGACATCGAAATAAGTGTCCAAGGAATAGAAAAGCAACTGGAATCACTCAATAGAGGAAAGTCCACTGGACCTGACGGGATACCAATTCGATTCTACACAGAGTACGCGAAAGAACTTGCCCCCCTTCTAACAGCCGTGTACCGCAAGTCTCTAGAGGAACGGAGGGTTCCAAATGATTGGAAAAGAGCACAGATAGTCCCAGTCTTCAAGAAGGGTCGTCGAGCAGATGCGCAAAACTATAGACCTATATCTCTTACGTCGATCTCTTGTAGAATTTTAGAACATGTTTTTTGCTCGCGTATCATGTCATTTCTGGAAACCCAGAATCTACTATGTAGGAATCAACATGGATTCCGGAAACAGCGATCGTGTGAGACCCAACTCGCCTTATTTGTTCATGAGACCCAGAAAATATTAGATACAGGCTCCCAGGTAGATGCTATTTTTCTTGACTTCCGGAAGGCGTTCGATACAGTTCCGCACTGTCGCCTGATAAACAAAGTAAGAGCCTACGGAATATCAGACCAGCTGTGTGGCTGGATTGAAGAGTTTTTAGCAAACAGAACACAGCATGTTGTTATCAATGGAGAGACGTCTACAGACGTTAAAGTAACCTCTGGCGTGCCACAGGGGAGTGTTATGGGACCATTGCTTTTCACAATATATATAAATGACTTTGTAGATAGTGTCGGAAGTTCCATGCGGCTTTTCGCGGATGATGCTGTAGTATACAGAGAAGTTGCTGCATTAGAAAATTGTAGCGAAATACAGGAAGATCTGCAGCGGATAGGCACTTGGTGCAGGGAGTGGCAACTGACCCTTAACGTAGACAAATGTAATGTACTGCGAATACATAGAAAGAAGGATCCTTTATTGTATGATTATATGATAGCGGAACAAACACTGGTAGCAGTTACTTCTGTAAAATATCTGGGAGTATGCGTACGGAACGATTTGAAGTGGAATGATCATATAAAACTAATTGTTGGTAAGGCGGGTACCAGGTTGAGATTCATTGGGAGAGTGCTTAGAAAATGTAGTCCATCAACAAAGGAGGTGGCTTACAAAACACTCGTTCGACCTATACTTGAGTATTGCTCATCAGTGTGGGATCCGTACCAGGTCGGGTTGACGGAGGAGATAGAGAAGATCCAAAGAAGAGCGGCGCGTTTCGTCACTGGGTTATTTGGTAACCGTGATAGCGTTACGGAGATGTTTAATAAACTCAAGTGGCAGACTCTGCAAGAGAGGCGCTCTGCATCGCGGTGTAGCTTGCTCGCCAGGTTTCGAGAGGGTGCGTTTCTGGATGAGGTATCGAATATATTGCTTCCCCCTACTTATACTTCCCGAGGAGATCACGAATGTAAAATTAGAGAGATTAGAGCGCGCACGGAGGCTTTCAGACAGTCGTTCTTCCCGCGAACCATACGCGACTGGAACAGGAAAGGGAGGTAATGACAGTGGCACGTAAAGTGCCCTCCGCCACACACCGTTGGGTGGCTTGCGGAGTATCAATGTAGATGTAGATGTAGAAAGTCGAGCCAAATGGAAGGGGTTTTAAGCTTCGAAGAGAGAGGTTATGGGATGGCGTAACTGACAGAGAAACTTCGTATTGTGCTCTGTTTTGTGAGATTGTTGCTACCGTCTCGCATCAGTTAACTGACAGGTATCCTGACTTGGATAATTTGGAGTTCCTTTCGCTTATCAATTATGAAAAGTGCAGCCAATATACATACAACTTTACTGAGGCTGCATTTAGTTCTTTCAAGGTTCCCTATAGTGGATAGTTTGATATCCCTCGACTATCTGTGATATATTCTTCAGACAAATTTCGGAACCAACCGATATTTCGACTATATCAATATGTCAACTCCTGTGGTCTCAGTGAAGCAGTACCTAAAGCGTCAAAAGTAAATATAATAATTTTAAACATTCCTGCAAACAGTGCTTTGGCAGTAGGATCATTTTCGGCGTTGAAGATAATCAAAAGTTATCTTCGAAACACGCAGTCGCAAACCAGTCTTGATCAACCTGTTTTGATGACTCTGAAAAAGGATTGCTCAAGTTCGTGTAAAAACAAGTCGCATTCTACGACTCTTCGGCTAAGATTTTAGACAAGAAGGATCGGAGAGCTGCCCTCAAATATAAATAAACCTGTGAGTAACAGAACGTCTAAAGTCATCGTTATTCATGTAGATAAAATAACTGGCATTTTGCGAGTATCCGGTATCGCTCAGTAGGTCTAATCTTTACTACCTCTGTTGATCCATCACGAACAGGCTACATCAACTGGCTATGTGATAGTCAGTATCAATGAAATTCGCCAACAGCCGTGTAACTGAGATGTTATTTTACTTTATTTTGACTACCAGTTTCGGCATTCCAGCCGGCTGGAATGGCCGAGCGGTTCTAGGCGCTTCAGTCTGGAACCGCGCGACCGCTACGGTTGCAGGTTCGAATCCTGCCTCGGGCATGGATGTGTGTGATGTCCTTAGGTTAGTTAGGTTTACGTAGCTCTAAGTTCTAGGTGACTGATGACCTCCGATGTTAAGTCCCATAGTGCTCAGAGCCATTTGAACCATTTTTTTCGGCACTCCACAATACCATCTTCAGGCCCCATATGCAGCTCTCCAAATAAACGATGTTGTCAAACAGTACCATATACCATCGGATGTTGTGAATTGAAACCGTTTCACAAGTGCTTCATTGGAAGACTTGACAGCAACGCCAAGTCTTCAAGTCTTCGATAGAAGCACTTGTGAATCGGTTTCAATTCACGACATCTAGGGAGATAAGGCAATGTATGACGATATCGTTTATTTTGAGAGATGCATATGGGACCTGAAGATAGCGTAGTGGAATGACGAAACTGGTACTCATAATAAAATAAAATAATATCTCAGTTATACGTCTGTTGGCAGATTTGATATTGAGAATTAATCTTCATGAGGTTGGGCCTTGTACTTTAATAGACGGCATATGATACTATTTAGTGTAATACTAGGGCGTGCTGCGAGGCAATAACAGATATTCGTAAACAATAGCATGATAATAGTAAGAATGACAATAATAATAATAATTACAACAATAATACTGTTACTTTTAACAATTTTTAAAAGCCATTACAATGTCGAGTACCTCACGTGTCGCCACTGATACTTCAAGAATGCTGGCAACATACTCAGACGGTCCAGTTACCAACCGCTCTCCGTCACTGGTACAGCCCTGCTAATTACAAGAAGAACTCAGCAGCTCGTTGTACCTGCAGGCAGTGTGGTTGAGTGACAACACTGCGTCAGGAAGACTGAGCCCAGTGTACACAAGCATAGCACGCCTCAGTTTCTGTGTGAGTTTTATATCGACGTTTTAATTCAATTATAAAATTGAACAAGGCGTTTAACGTATTAATGTTAGGTGTATTATCTAAATTTCTTCTTAGTTTTAAATTGCTTTTAGACATTTCATTGTTACATTTATTACCGCACAATATCTTTGCATTTCCTCTTCCCACCTTCATCTCTCCCCTACCTGTCGTGTAGACACATGGGTCTGTCGGATGACTTGTTCGGTTAGTAGAATATTAGATGTCGTTGAATGTTGCAACAAGTGTCCTATTATGCTGTTCTCTATACTTTACAACTTCGGCTATCTTCTTTTTAAGAAATTTTAATTCCTCACAACTCTTGATACAACAGGCTGAGAGTCACATCTCACTTATGTAAGCAGTTATGGAACAGATTAATATGTTAATGACAATTAAGCATGTCAGTTGCGCTTTGACTGTCAGGGAGGGATGTGACTGTAACTGAATGGGCAATAGTAACTCTCTCTGCTTTTCTATCCTGTTGGGGTTTCACGCATGCCGTATAAAGTTGTGTAGTGTCAGACACAGGGTCCTCACGAGAGGGTAAGTGCTAGTGGGAGTGAAGAACTATCATTGGAGTCGTTGCCTTGGAATGTCGGAGACGGTGTCCTTTCACAAGCTGGACAGTGAACGCACGGTCAACTCTAAGAAGAACGGGACTTAAGTGAGTATGTGACTGGGCAGTCGCCAGGCTGGTGCCACGCCAGTGACTGCCAGAGCCAGGAACAAAATGGCGGGATGAAGTTGCGGTGCTATAAATGCAACCACCACTGTCTCAGCCGTCTAAACTGCGGGCCCTATAACGCGCTGTCATGTCAACCAGGAAAACTTGTAAGTTAGTGTGAGAGTAATACTACTCTAGATGTGGAAACGCGTAAGTTTCAGCTGCTGCCGACATCTTCAGAAAGCGTACCAAAAGAAAGGAAAAAAGTCTACCGAATGGGACTCCAATTGCATGACTGGTGGCTTGCACAGCTGAAGCTAAGACAGTAGGAACTCTTTTTCCCAAGGGGACGAAATTTTATTAACGAGAACAACACTGTCATTGGTAGACAATCTGTGACGTACGTCCTGAGTTCCTCTTTTTAGATTGACAAGAGAGGTAATAAGTAAATAAGGAGAGGAGTTTTTACGGCGATGTTCAAGTGACGATGAAGGACATTACAAAATTATATCGCTGGCCAGTGTTGGCGGTAAATCGGGTGATGGGCCAGAAAATTTTAGGTGCACGAGAAACTGTATCCAGTTGCGGAGGAGCGCATGTTTGGAGATTCACGAGGATTTTGGAGTAGAGTGTAGAATGGGACAGTCACAAACATTTTGGCTTCAGAAGTCGAGTTTGGGAATTTGCTTACATTCGATCTTGAAGTCCAGAACTAGATATATTCGTGCTCGGTGTTTCAGTCCCTGAGATTTGGAGACAGATGGACTTACATGAATGCACACTCGACCGGCAGAGATGAAGTGCCCCCTGGAGTTACGCCACAGCGGTTCACCGCCGACCGCTGGTACTTACTGCAAGAATACTTTGCAGCATCAGCATCATAAGGATGCATAGGTCCGACAAATTGTTAATTTGTCTGTCTGTCGCCCTGCCCCAGTAAGGCGCTTGTGTTCGTTGGCTGTCATGAAAAATGGTTCAAATGGCTCTGAGCACTATGGGACTTAACATCTGAGGTCATCAGTCCCATACAACTTAGAACTGCTTAAACTTAACTAACCTAAGGACATCACACACATCCATGCCCGAGGCAGTATTCGAACTTACGACCGTAGGGGTGGCGCGGTTCCAGACTGAAGCGCCTAGAACCTCCCGGCCACAACGGCCGGCTGGCTGTCATCCTTTCCGTCACTGTATACTTCTCATTCAGATTCGTGATCTAGTAACAATTATAGTGAATCTTTGCAACCAAATTGCTACCCCGTCTATTTCACAATCTTTCCAACAAGTAGTGTTATTAATGTTTCCATCTATGAGCATTTACACTGAAACTGTTAGCGATGAATTTTAATAGCTTCAGGATTTAATATGTCAGCTGTGAGGTAGTGATCTTCCTTTCATATTTCATGAATCCCATGACCATATGTAGGAGTAAGAAACCGTTCCGTGAGACCCACTCAGGATACAGCGCTGAGGACTCCACAACGTATCGCGTTTTACGAAATTCCATCGAGTAACTAAATCAGCATTGGGTCCCAAGGAATGATCCATCGCCATAATTATGAAGGTCAGATCAGTCACGTGTAAGAACAATCGAGTTACGGGATCTTGCTAGGTGCAATTTTAAGACTATCAAAATTAGACATGATTGTCTTATTGGGATTACCGAGATCGTTCGTTGAATAAAAATATGGCATTTCAGTCTTTGATCGCTATTTTTTATTTTTATGAGCGGTTTCAGGCTAGCTGCCCATCTTCAGATCACATATTGCAGTTACAGAGCAACCTGTCAGTACTGACAGGTTACTCTGTAACTGCAGTATGGGCAGCTAGCCTGAAACCGCTCATTGAAAATAAAAAATAGCGATCAAAGACTGAAATGCCATATTTTTATACAATTATAAGAGTTAAAATTTTAAATGTTGTCAGATTACGTCAATTGGTTATCAGGTACAATTGTTTAAACTAAATTTGAAATGATTTCAGTCTACGGAAATGACTCGTTTTAATCGGTTTTAATTTAGATATGATGAAGATCATTAAATGTGAACTAACTTCCTCTGAATATGACTAATTGCAGCTGAGAAAGTTACAAGAAGTATTTTAAGTAATTTAAAGAGTTTAGGAATCTCTCGTGACAATATGTTATCTATGACGACAAAAATTTGATTGATAGATCTTTCTTCAATCCATGGCAACGTGATACAGCAGCCAGTGGTAACATTATGAAAAGACAAAGAATCTTGGTTAAGAAATAGGATTTTTATGTAATATATCCTTCAATGGGGCGTTTCACCTTATACAAGGCGTCTTCAGAATGGCCAAAGAGAAAAAAAAAAAAAAGTACATTTCACGTACATGGCATGACCCCGATTCAGCAAATCCGGACTAGCAATGAAAAGAAAAAAGAAGAAAAAGAAACAATTTACTGGCAAAATATGGTGCTTAGCACATAGGATACCGCACATACAAATATCCCAAGTGGAAACCGCCTTGGTCAGAATTTGAAGAAAATTCAGTGGTTGGTGTCCTAACAGATAAGAGTAAAATATATCTAAATGTGGCCGATAAAATGTTCAGAAGCCAGTAAACAGTGTAATACACATCCCTTGATTTGTGTCAGCTCATTGTATTTTTCTGTGCAATAAGCAAAGTTATAATTTGTAGTCCTTGAGCTATTAAGACATTGGATTACATGACAGACCTTTGTAATGGCTGAAGGAAGAGACAACGTAAAATTGTTTCCACTTACGAGCAGTTTCCAGGCACGAGGCAGTTGTGACGCACGGACGCGCTCCAGACTGGCGAGCCAAGGAAATTGGTGCCCGGAGGCGGCGGCGGCTGGAGGCGTCGTTCTTAAGGGGAGGGGGGTGGGGGCCGGCTGCGTGAGCGGCGCTTAGCCCGCAGCCAATTACGGCAGCCAAGGGCGCCGCGACGCTCCGCGCCGAGCGGAAGGGCGCGGGTATCGGCGCTCGGCTGGCCGCGACGCCTGATAGCGCGGCGCTGTCATTGTGCGCTAAGCACGCCGCTTAGGCACCCACCCCCGGCGTCGCCAAGGTCGTGGCGGGCCAGCCGCCTCAGCCCGTCTGCCGCGGCGGCGCGGCGCTGCCTGCCGCCCCCAAGTGCAGGTTACCAGGAACACAGTCGCCCATCGGCGTTCTGCACTCATCACACGAAAGACAAATATGTGTGACATCTGTCGGTATGATTCCCAGTACTCCCCAAATCAATAATTTCACTTGTCCCAAACATGGCGGTAAGTTGCACGTACACTTCTGGCCATTAAAATTGCTACACTACGAATAAAGCATGCTACAGACGCGAAATTTAACCGACAGGAAGAAAATGCTGTGATATGCAAATGATTAGTTTTCCAGAGCATTCACACAAGGCTGGCGCCGGTGGCGACGCCTACCATGTGCTGACATGAGGAAAGTTTCCAACCGATTTCTCAAACACAAACAGCAGTTGACCGGCCTTGCCTGGTGAAACGTTGTTGAGATGCCTTGTGTAAGGTGGAGACGTACGTACCACCACGTTTCCGACTTTGATAAAGGCCGGATTGTATCCTATCGCGATTGCGGTTTATCGTACCACGACATTGCTTCTCGCGTTGGTCGAGATCCAATGACTGTTAGCAGAATATGGAATCGGTAGATTCAGGAGAGTAATACGGAACGCCTAGCTGGATCTCAACGGCCCCGTATCACTAGCAGTCGAGATGACAGGCATCTTATCCGCATGGCTGTAACGGATCGTGTAGCCACGTCTCGATCCATGAGTCAACAGATGGCGACGTTTGCAAGGCAACAACCATCTGCAGGAACAGTTCGACAATGTTTGCAGCAGCATGGACTATCAGCTTACGACTTGGCAAACAAATGGTAATGAGATGGGGAGCTATTGATATCAATGGGGGCTACTCTGGGAAGAAGGTAGAGCTGGTAGACGCTGTAAGTAAGATGGGGCTGGACGTTTTAGCTGTTAGTGACATTCGGATAAGGGGTGCGAAAGAATAGGATGTGGGAGAATACAAGGTCTGCCTGTCAGGAGTCAAAGCAGGAATAGCACAATGGTGTGTAGGGCTTTACATCAGGAAAGAAATGGAACCCAGCGTAGTTGCAATAAGGTATGTAAACGAACGACTGATGTGGATAGATTTGACAGTGTCTAGCAAGAAAATTAGGATAGTGTCAGTATATTCGCATTGTGAAGGAACAGATCAAGATAAGATGGATAGTTTTTATGAGGCACTCAGTGATGTAGTTGTTAGAGTAAAGGACAAGGACAGTGTTTTGCTCATGGGTGATTTTAATGCCAGGAATGGAAATCGAACAGAAGGGTATGAAAAGGTTATAGATAAATTTGGAGAGGATATGGAGGCTAACAGGAACGGGAAACAACTCTTGGATTTCTGTGGCAGTATGGGCTTAGTAATCACAAACTCCTTTTTTAAACATAAGAACATTCACCGGTATACTTGGGAAGGCAGGGGAACCAGATCTGTCATTGACTATATAATAACAGATCAGGAATTCAGGAAGGCTGTGAGGGACACACGTGTATTCAGGGGATTCTTTGATAACACTGATCACTATTTAATCTGCAGTGAAATTGATATTGTGAGGCCGAAGGTGCAGGAGGTCAGGTCCATATGTAGGAGAATAAGAGTGGAGAAACTTCAGGATAAGGAAATCAGGCACAAGTGCATAACAGTGATCCCAGAAAGGTACCAGTTAGTTGAACGTAGTCAATTACAGTCATTGGTAAAGGAATGGACAAGGTACAGGGACACAGTACTAGAAGCGGCTAAATAATGTCTTGGAACAGTAGTGTGTAAAGGTAGGATGAAGCAAACAGCTTGGTGGAATGACACAGTCAAGGCAGCCTGTAAAAGGAAAAAGAAGGCGTATCAAAAATGGCTGCATACTAGAACTCAGGTAGACAGAGTTGAAGAAAGAAACAAAGCCAAACAGATAATTGCAGCATCCATTACGAAATCTTGGGAATACTTTGGAAAGAGGTTGGAGACTTTTGGTCAAGCTGCTGGAATACCATTCTGGAGTGTAATTAGCAGTCTTCGAAAGGGAGGTAAGAAGGAAATGACAAGTATTTTGGACAGGTCAGGAAAACTGCTGGTGAATCCTGTGAATTCCTTGGGCAGATGGAGGGAATATTTTGAAGAGTTGCTCAATGTAGGTGAAAATACGATCAGTAATGTTTCAGATTTCGAGGTACAATGGGATAGGAATGATGATGGAAATAGGATCACATTTGAGGAAGTGGAGAAAATGGTCTATAGATTGCAGTGCAATAAAGCAGCTGGGGCGGATGAAATTAAGTCGGAACTCATCAAATATAGTGGAATGTCAGGTCTTAAATGGCTACACAGCATAATTGAAATGGCCTGGGAGCCGGGACAGGTTCCATCAGACTGGACAAAAGCAGTAATCACACCAATCTTTAAACATGGAAACAGAAAAGATTGTAACAACTACAGAGGTATCTCTTTAATCAGCGTTGTGGGTAAAATCTTCTCAGGTATTTTTGAAAGGAAAGTGCGAGTATTAGTTGAGGACAAACTGGATGAAAATCAGTGAGGGTTTAGGCCCCTTAGAGGGTTTCAGGACCAGATCTTTAGCTTACGGCAAATAATGGAGAAGTGTTATGAGTGGAACAGGGAATTGTATCTATGCTTTATAGATCTAGAAAAGGCATATGACCGGGTTCCTAGGAGGAAGTTACTGTCTGTTCAACGAGATTATGGAACAGGAGGCAAGCTTTTGCAAGCAATTAAAGGTCTTTACATGGATAGTCAGGCAGCAGTTAGAGTTGACGGTAAATTGAGTTTATGGTTCAGAGTAGTTTCGGAGGTAAGACAAAGCTGCAACCTGTCCCCACTGATGTTCATATTATTTATGGATCGTATGTTGAAAACAATAGACTGGCTGGGTGAGATTAAGATATGTGAACACAAAATAAGCAGTCTTGCATATGCGGATGACTTAGTTGTGATGGCAGATTCGATTGAAAGTTTGCAAATTAATATTTCAGAGCTAGATCAGAAATGTAAGGACTATGGTATGAAGATTAGCATCTCCAAAACGAAAGTAATGTCAGTGGGAAAGAGATATAAACGGATTGAGTGCCAAATAGGAGGAACAAAGTGAGAACAGGTGGACGGTTTCAAGTACTTAGGATGCATATTCTCACAGGATGGCAACATAGTGAAAGAACTGGAAGCGAGGTGTAGCAAAGCTAATGCAGCGAGCGCTTAGCTACGATCTACTCTCTTCTGCAAGAAGGAAGTCAGTACCAAGACTATCTGTGCACCGTTCAATCTTTCGACCAACTTTGTTGTATGGGAGCGAAAGCTGGATGGATTCAGGTTACCTTATCAACAAGGTTGAGGTCACGGATATGAAAGTAGCTAGGATGATTGCAGGTACTCGTAGATGGGAACAATGGTTCAAATGGCTCTGAGCACTATGCGACTTAACTTCTGAGGTCATCAGTCGCTTAGAACTTAGAACTATTTAAACCTAACTAACCTAAGGACATCACACACATCCATGCCCGAGGCAGGATTCGAACCTGCGACCGTAGCGGTCGCTCGGCTCCAGACTGTAGCGCCTAGAACCGCACGGCGATGGGAACAATGGCAGGAGGGTGTCCACAATGAGGAAATCAAAGATAAACTGGGAATGAACTCTATAGATGTAGCAGTCAGGGCGAACAGGCTTGGATGGTGGGGTCATGTTACACGAATGGGAGAAGCAAGGTTACCCAAGAGACACATGGGTTCAGCAGTAGAGGGTAGGAGGTGTCGGGGCAGACCAAGGAGAAGGTACCTGGATTCCGTTAAGAATGATTTTGAAGTAATGGGCTTAACATCAGAAGAGGCACCAATGTTAGCACTGAATAGGGGTCATGGAGGAATTTTATAACGGGGGCCTATGCTCCAGACTGAACGCTGAAAGGCATAATCAGTCTTAAATGATGATGATGATGATGCAGAAAATAGCATGGTTTTACAAATACAGTAAAACGTTATTACATTTTTACTATTCGTCTTTTGAAATATAGTTTTCTATGGGCACTTTCATACTATCTTATTTATCGTGTGTTACAGCATGTTTTAAGCAATTATTGGCGTTGTTCGCGACATGTTTTCTGTGATTTTTCTTCTGTTGCCGTTTTTTACTTAGCGAACACCATGCCATCTGCAACAGAAAAAAGAGCACAGAAAATATGTGGCAAACAGCGCCAAAAATTCCTTAAAACATGATGCAACATACAATAAATAAGGTAGTATGAAAGTATCCATAGATAACTATATTTCAAAAGACGAATAGTAAAAATGTAATAACATTTTACTGTGATTCTATAACCATGCCATTTTCTGCGTGTTTTAGATTTTAAAAAAACCACTGATGATGGTGATATTTGTCGCCGAAACTAGCTTGGGATAATAAAACAAATAAACGAATAACAAGGTGGTTTGCCTTAAGGAGGACTCAATTTCTGATATAACTTTGTTCCTGTGCAAACACGGAACAAATGTAAGAGTTCCAAGGTAAAATCATTGTACACTGACAGAGTTTGAAAGGACTCAAACTGTGGCCTTCCGAGAGGTGGGATGGTCCTTTCGAAGAATTGCCGCACAAGCTTGACCTGCTGTGTCAGTTGTGCAACAATACTGGTCTCTGTGATCACAACATTCTCACAACCGTACACAAGGTTTTGGACGCCCACGCAGCACAGAAGCTCACCAGGATTGTCGTATTGTAACGGCAGCAGTGACAGACCGTACAGCTACGACAGCACGGATAAGAGGGCTTGTGAGCCCAAACGTGTCAACACGAACTGTTGCGGACTGGTTATTAGCTAAGGGACTATGAGCACTCACACCTTCTAGCGTTTCTTTCACTCACGCCACAGCTTGAAAGTGCACTGCTCTACTGTTGTGATCAGAGATCACTTGCAAGATGGAATGGCACACCGTGGGGATCAGCGATGAAAGTATATTCTACCTGCACGCAACTGACGCAGTTCTGGTGAGGTGTCGTAAAATGCATTCATTCAAGACACCTTATGGTCTGGTCCAGAAGGCTAATGATCGCCCGCACACTGCCCGCGAAACTCAGTTTGCTCTGCAAGACGTGCTACAACTTCCCTGGCCAGCATGATCAGCGGACGCGTCTCCAATCGAGCACTTGTGGGATATGTTGGGACGAGAAGTGATTAAGTTATTCGTCACCTAACAATTCTTACAGAACTACGTGGACAAGTCGATCAGTTGTGGCATAACGTATCCCAGAACAGTATTCGCTATCTGTACGAACGCGTGAATGCTGGATTCAGCGCCTGCATTTCCGTTCGTGGAGGCTACACCATACAACTAATATGAGTGCTTCAGCATGGCTCGATACATAGTACCTCAGAACCACTTGTACTTTTGATCGCCGGCCGGTGTGAACGATCGGTTCTAGGCGCTTCAGTCTGGAACCGCGTGACCGCTACGGTCGCAGGTTCGAATCCTGCCTCGGGCATGGATGTATGTGATGTACTTGGGTTAGTTAGGTTTAAGCAGTACTAAGTTCTAGGGGACTGATGACCTCAGGTGTTAAGTCCCATAGTGCTCAGAGCCATTTTTACTTTTGATCAGTAAATGTAATCATCCACTCGAAATTGATTGACTTGGCAGGCAATTGAAAACTGAGCATCTTTCATCATCCTATATGGGATCCGCAACCGCATATTTTCCTCCAAATCGAGGAATGAGTATGTTACGGCTGTCCCTTACTTGCCCATAAGGTACACGCGGGTGAACAAAAGCACTGTTGGTTTAGCGTCTGAAACATTGACTGGAGAGGGATAAACCCGTTTTTGATTCTCAAATTTTGCAGTTCTTTTGTGTGTGCTTTATTGCATATCGAAATAAGTAGGAATAGAGGAGTTACTAAGTTGATACATAAGGAATAATAACAAGGTATGCAAATAAATTTCTCAAATGACTTTGATTAGTATAAAAATTTAGGATTTATTTTAAGAAAACAGTTCCAAGTAAGACAGTTGCGAATTTGTCATGAATGACCACAGATAGGCAACCAGGCGATGTTCGTTTAGAGTCAGGTGCTAGACAGAATTTTCTTTTGAGGCTTCAAACTCGCAATTCTTTTCTGAGAATCCAGCCGCAATTGCCCAACCATGCGGATGCAATAACGATTTATAGCATAGATCGTGGTCGACTATCAGAACTGATTTTTCAGATTATCGTACGTCTTGTAAGCATTAAAATTAATTACCGAAAAACAAACATTTTAAATTTAATGGATTTTAGGGGTGGTTTTCACAAAAAAGTGAAGGTGTTGAGCCCAAAATATTTTAGAGTCCTTCATTCTGGGTTGCGCAAAAGCGACCTCACAAATATGAGCACAATCGATTGGCCGTGTCTGAGGCATTTCCCTTGTCAGCCTTTTATGAAAACTGATAGAGGGGGTAAAAGGCGGCCGAGGCTGACTGCCAGCCCTCCCTCCCACTCCTAGTGCCGCGGCAAACAGGCTGCACTCCATTGCAGTCAGTCCGGTAGACTGGACATGATCTTGCACTACAGCGATTTCTATTATGTCTGAAAACAATCCCCAAGGCAGCGGCTAAACCTTTACCACGTATTATCCCAGATTCCACGAAACTGCCAGGAAAGCCATGCATGTTAAAGTGCTGAAACCGTGACGGGGAGGTGCGCCGGCTGATTAATGTCGAGGATCGATGTGCCAGCCAGCCTGAATGTGATTTTAGGCGGTTTCTCACATCCCACTAGGCGAACAACTAGTTGGTACCCAAGTTCTGCCTCAGTTACACGACTTGCATACATTTTGAAAACTTCCCCTCTATTTCGCATGACTAACACTACTCATATTTTCTGTCCCAAGGGCAACGCTGTGGTGACACCAAGAGGATCTAGTCACCCCTTGAAATTAACCATGCCAAATTCTTTAACAGCTATACGCACTTTAAATCTCCTGGAAAGAGCGAAAAAACCATTCCAGTATGAACAGCTTTTCAGAATTCAGAAAGCATGACATCAAGCAGAGCTCCACTATCTACGCGATGGACATTGTGTGTGTCGGCGTAAATTGTGCTGTTTCTTACAGAGAAGGTAGTTTACCGTAGCTTTCTTACATCTACAACAAATTGACGCCCCTGGGAGATTGCAGCCCTTCCCACATTTGCTCCGAGAGTTGAATGACTTGTACAGTTTTCAAAGCTATGGTCCAGAAAGCAAGATAGCTGTAACATTGCAAGATCGGTTTCAACAATAAGATACCATTTGTAGATCAAGCCGTCCGGCCGAGTATTTATTAGCTGTAACAGACCAGCCGATATCTCCATGTTACTTCATAGCCACGACTTCTGAAGCTGTGGTCACTGCACGTGGAGCTCTCTGCTACACATATGGTACCACCACCAGTCTCTGAATCCATTTCCATTCCCATTTCCATTCAGCGGTTGAGTTTCGCACCAGCAAAGGCAGTAAATGTTGTAATGCGTCCAGTGGAAGACACCCATGGTTGTAATTAAGAAACCTAACGGAAAAACCCACATTTGTGTCGACTTTAACGCATATGCCAAACTTCTCCGAGGCGATACGACTTTGGCAGCGAGTCTTACGATGTTTTACTTCGTTGTTTCATTTTCAATTCCACGACACTGCTCAACGTGCTCATTACAATTTGACATTCGTCATTTCAACCACAAGTTGTAAGAAAAACATTTTTTTTTAGAAAACTTACTGACAGATGAATATATTTTGTCCAACTGAACTGAGTCAATGACTGTTACCTGTTGTTAACAAAAAAAAAAAATGGTCCAAATGGCTCTGAGCACTATGGGACTTAACTTCTGAGGTCACCAGTCCCCTATAACTTAGAACTACGTAAACCTAACTAACCTAAGGACATCACATACATCCATGCCCGAGGCGGGATTCAAACCTACGACCGTAGCGGTCACGTGGTACTGACCTGGCCGCCGTGTCATCCTCAGCTTATAGGCTGAAGGGACACAGGTGATTAAAATATGCAGCTACTCCTCTTTTTTTTCGGGGTTGGGCCGCTGCATCGTGCTACGGAGTAAATAATTAAATCGATAGTTTAGAGGCAGTAAATGTTGTAATGCGTCCAGTGGAAGACACCCATGGTTGTAATTAAGAAACCTAACGGAAAAACCCACATTTGTGTCGACTTTAATTCATATGCCAACACTAGACTTAATTTAGTTGTTTATTTTTGCATCCGGAAGGGCTACTGGTTAAGGTAAGTTATCACTGGATCAGTTATGTTCTAAGGCTTATTAAGCTAATTTTTTCAAACTTAGATGAATTGTAGAGGAACCAGTCATATTCTAAGACAGATTAAGATAGATAGATTAAGGTACTTTTTTCAGCCTATGACTGAAAGGAAAAGAAATAACATCAACAAGAATTCTGGAGACTACCGTTAAGGTGTAGCTTACGTGTATATAGTAACGGTCCTATCACACTTCCCTGTGGTGCTCCAGCTACTATCTTTACATCTTTGGAAAAAGTTCTATCTGCAAGGAAGTACTGAATACAGTCGCAAGTCTCCGGTCAAACAGCGTAACGTGACGCTGTGTGAAATGACGCCAGCTACGACTGCAGAAACTCTCGGTGCAGGATTTCCTTGTATTAGCTAGACTTTGCGAACTGTGACTGATGTAACTACTACTACTACTGCTACTACTACTACTACTACTACTATTACTACTACTACCGGAATTTTTGTGCACAAGATGTGATTTCAGCTTTGGCTGACAATGAGCGAAGTTTCTGGCTACTTTCCTAATTAAATCTGTATGATGGTGCCACGGAATCTACAGCTGATGACGTTGTCCGGTCACCAGCTGACATCAGAAAACGAAGTTGTCTAGGATCTCTCTTTACCGTTCCTAAGCCAAAGTCCTATACACGTTGTGCCCTAAAATATGCACGTTGTGTCGCTGATGCATTTCATATGAGTGAACTAAGTGATGTACCTCGCTCAAACCACGGTAAGATTTTCAAAGACCTCACGCCCGTAATTCAGAGCTATAATCACAACCGCGTCCCTAATTGATCCTGCATAAGACGTGTTACTCTCCCAATCAAGCCAAAAAATGTCGTAGTCGGCTAAGATCTTTTTAAGAAATTTTTAAAGGCACCTTCTTACAGCCTTCGGATATTACATGTGGAATTTTATTTCTCAAATGTGTGTGAAATCTTATGGGACTTAACTGCTAAGGTCATCAGTCCCTAAGCTTACACAATACTTGACCTAAATTATACTAAGGACAAACACACAGACCCATGCCCGAGGGACCAGCCGCACAGTTCATGACTGCAGCGCCTAAGACCGCTCGGCTAATCCCGCGCGGATTTTATTTCTCAACGGGTTTAACTCATTACTAGCATCATAACTGGAGGAAAATCTGTACAGTGAAAACTCAAACTAAAATTAATTTCAAATACGGCCTGATCTTATGTTCCATGGAAATAAATGTCATGATGAAGTATATACAGAAAATTAAACACTTTTTACTTTCTTTTCTTATCAGACGAACAGGATTTATACCATCTTCGCATATGAATGGCAGAAACTTGATCTAGCAGCGAGTACAAGCATTTACGTCTCAAAATTAGCGGCTAATATACTAGACAATAATGTTAGCAAAAAACTACCACTCTCTATAACTGTAATTTGCTAACCAGCTCATAAATGTAACTACACTAAGACGATAACGAAGCGGAAACACTACTAGCCCTCCAAGTTTCCTTCGAACTGTCTAGTGACGAAAATATCGGTGCTGACAATGCTGGCGTGGATAACAGATTTGTTGATGTTGCCGGCGGAACATTGTTCCACTCTGCTGTGCATAGAAGTCAGTTTCACTTCTATTTCTGAAGCGTTTCGAACTCCGCTGAACTTTCTGTTGTTGTTGCTGTTGTTCTTGCAAATTCAGCATCAACTGCTGCTGCCGCTACAATTCAATAATCTCTGTGAACATAATGCACAACTAGCACGTAAGTTGGCAAAAACAAGGTGATTTTTCCCACCCTGTACAAACTCTACGGATTGATCGGTGAGAGGATACGGAACAAAAAATATCTGACGTACTTAAGTCAGGAAATGCATGGTTTCCATAAAGAGATCATTTATTCAATCATACTTCGTTACAGAGGCTGCGGTCTAATACGCACTGTACCATGCAGTCACAGTTTCAGATGCGTGATTTCCTTCTAGAGGGTGGTACTGATCCTCATACGACATGCGCTAGTATCCTCTCTTGCCATAGTTGTTGGTAATGTTGTGTTCGATTGACTTCTCTTTCTGACTCACCTTGTAATGGATGTGATACAGTCTTGAACACAATCGTTCCGTATTCGAATCGAGAACTTACTTACGGAAAAGCAATTGGCAAGAAGCGGCGGGCAGCAAGGTTGTAGCTGGAGACCTATCCTCCCGACAACAACCACTGCTTTCAATGTTTGCAGCAGTGTTTCGCCGTTTGTCTGATACAGGTTCGTTTCAGGAAGCGGAATCATGAAGGACGTGCCCGTAATGTTCGAACACCAGACTTGGAGTAAAATGTAATACTGCGGAAGGCGACCGCCGTGTCCATACGAGGCATTTGGTCAGCCAGTACAGCGTAAGCCAGACGACTGTGTCGAAAATTTTCCTTGATTATTGTTATCACCTTTAGCACTTACAACATATGCAGGACTTACTAGCGACAGACTTTCCACATCGGGAGCAGTTTTGTCACTGGTTTCTTCATCAGGCTACCATGATTCCAGGATTTGTGTCATCCATCCTATACACAGATGAGGTCACCTTCACTTGGAGTGACAGTCGTCTGTGGGATAGTATGCAGAACCCCCCACCGGTAGGGTGACAGCGAATCATCAGCATCGGTGCAGCCGGAATATCTGGGCCGCGATAGTTGGAGACCGTATTTTGGGACCAGTCTGCCTTCCACATCTACATCTACTCCATACTCCGCAAGCCACCTAAGGGTGTGTGGTGGAGGATACTTTCGGCACGACTATCTGATCCCTCCAACCCTTTTCCACTCTCGAATAGCGCGTCGGAAGAATGATTCTCGGTAAGCCTATGTATTGGCTCTAATTTCCCGAAATTTCTCCTTGTGGTCAGTATGCGAGATGTATGTCGGGGGAAGTAATACGTTGTCCGACTCCTCCTTAAAAGTGCTGTCCCGAAATTTAAATAGTAAATCTCTCCGTCATGCACAATGCCTCTCTTGTAACGTCTGCCAGTAGTGTTTGTTTAGCATCTCCGCAACGCTATCTCGCCAGTTAAACGACCCCGTGACGAAACGAGCCACTCCTTGTTGGATCTTCTCCAACAGTCCTACCTGATAGGGACCCCAGATAGATGAACAATACTCAAGAATCGGGCGAACAAGCGCCTTACAAGCCACTTTTTTTGTGGCTGAGTTACATTCTAAAGGATTCTTCCGATGAATTTGAGTCTGCTATCTGCTTTCCCCACTATCTATTTTATGTGGTCATTCTACTTACGGTCGCTCTGGATAGCTACGTCCAGATATTTTGCAACAGACGCTGTCTCCAGCTGTTTGTCATCAGTAATGTGGCTGTACAGTAGTGAATTTAGTTTTCTATGTATACGCAATATGTTACATTTATTTACGTTCAGAGTCAACTGCCGGAGCTTGCACCATTCATCAGTTATCTGCAGGTCGTTCTGCAAATTCTTACTAACTTCTGGCGTTGCAACTTTGGTTTAGACAACTGCACCATCTGTGATTAGCCTTAAAGGTCATCCGACGCTTTCTACTAGATTATATATATATATATATATATATATATATATATATATATATATATATATATATATATATATATATATATATATATATTGTAAATAGCAACGGTCCTATCACACTTCCCTGTGGCACTCCGGTTACTATCTTTACATCTTTCGATTTTGTTGCGTTAAGAGTGATGTGTTGAGTTCTATCTGCAAGGAAGTACTGAATCCAATCGCAAGTCTGCTCCGATACTCCGTAAGCTCGTATTCTTTTTATTAAAGGGCAATGCAGACGGTGTCAGATGGCTTACTGAAATCAAGAAACGCAGCATCAACCTAAGCATCGCTGTCGACTGGGATGTGGATCTCATGGAGGAACACAGCGAACTGAGTTTCGCAGGACCTCTGTTTCCGAAATCCATGTTGATTATTATAGAGGAGATGTTCATTTTCCAATAACGTCATAATTCTTGAGCTTAAAACATGTTCCATAATTCTACAACGGATTGACGTCAACGATATAGGTCTATAATTGTGTGGATCTGTCTTACTGCGTCCGCAACTCGTGGTCATGCGGTAGCATTCTCGCTTCCTCCGCGCGGCGTCCCGGGTTCAAAAATGGTTCAAATGGCTCTGAGCACTATGGGACTCAACTGCTGTGGTTATCAGTCCCCTAGAACTTAGAACTACTTAAACCTAACTAACCTAAGGACATCACACACATCCATGCCCGAGGCAGGATTCGAACCTGCGACCGTAGCAGTCGCACGGTTCCGGACTGCGCGCCTAGAACCGCGAGACCACCGCGGCCGGCTGGTCCCGGGTTCGATTCCCGGTGGCGTCAGGGACTTTCTCTGCCTCGAGATGACTGGGTGTTGTGTGTTTTTCATCATTGACTCGCAAGTCGCCGAAGTGGCGCCAGCTCAAAAGGACTCGCAATTTCGGCGGCCGAACACCCCGCACGGGGTCTCCCGGCCAACAATGCCGTACGATCATTTCATCTCATGTCTTACTGCCTTTCTTAGAAACGGAAATGACCTGTGCTTTCTTCCAGTCGTTAGGTATCTTTCGTTGCTCAAGCGATTTACAATAAATTACTGCTAGAAGGGGAGAAAGTTCTTTCACAAAATCTTTACAGAATCTTATAGGTATTTCATCTGGTCCTGACGCCTTTCAACTACTAAGCGATTGTAGCTGCTTTCAGTTCCGCGATCGGCTACCTCAATATCTGTCATTTCGACGATCGTATGACGATTGAAAGGAGGGACAGTGTTACGATCTTCCACAGTGAAACAACTTCGGAAGACCGCATTCACTACTTCGGCCTTCTCTGTGTTATCTTCTGTTTTGGTGCCGGTGTGGTCGCTGAGAGAATTATTAGATAATTTTGACCCAGTTACTGATTTTACATACGACCAAAAGCTCTTATCGATTTTACTCAGGTCGGTTGACAACGTCTTACGGTGTACCGTTAGGAAAGGTACACCGCGAATCCATGTGTGCCACGGAACCGAAGAGGTCTCTACTTACCCTCATCGATATCGAGTACATATAATTTAAAAGTTATGTGAAGAGTGACTGGGTGAAGCACAGATATCAGTAAAAATCTTTCACATTTTTCACATAATGAACTGGAATGTACCTAAAGTCTACCACTGAAGTTTGTGCCTTTTGCCATGGCATAATTTTGTGAAAAGGTTATTATTCAACAAAATCGTCTTGGATTAGAAGAGTAATAATATCTTTATATGCTGCGCTACAGTGATAGGAAAACCGACTCAAAAATTGGTGGTTATATTATGTGAGTAGGAGTTAGTTCCCCTACAAGGCAAAAGGTACAAACTTCAGTGGTAGACTTTAGGTACATTCCAATTCATTATGTGAAAAATGCGAAAGATTTTTACTGATATCTGTGCTACACCCAGTCACTCTTCACATAACTTTTAAATTATATGTACTCGATATCGATGAGGGTAAGTAGAGACCTCTTCGGTTCCGTGGCACACATGGATTCGCGGTGTACCTTTCCTAACGGTACACCGTAAGACGTTGTCAACCGACCTGAGTAAAATCGATAAGAGCTTTTGGTCGTATGTAAAATCAGTAACTGGGTCAAAATTATCTAATAATTCTCTCAGCGACCACACCGGCACCAAAACAGAAGATAACACAGAGAAGGCTGAAGTAGTGAATGCGGTCTTCCGAAGTTGTTTCACTGTGGAAGATCGTAACACTATCCCTCCTTTCAATCGTCATACGATCGTCGAAATGACAGATATTGAGGTAGCCGATCGCGGAACTGAAAGCAGCTACAATCGCTTAGTAGTTGAAAGGCGTCAGGACCAGATGAAATACCTATAAGATTCTATAAAGATTTTGTGAAAGAACTTTCTCCCCTTCTAGCAGTAATTTATTGTAAATCGCTTGAGCAACGAAAGATACCTAACGACTGGAAGAAAGCACAGGTCATTCCCGTTTCTAAGAAAGGCAGTAAGACATGAAATGAAATGATCGTACGGCATTGTTGGCCGGGAGACCCCGTGCGGGGTGTTCGGCCGCCGAAATTGCGAGTCCTTTTGAGCTGGCGCCACTTCGGCGACTTGCGAGTCAATGATGAAAAACACACAACACCCAGTCATCTCGAGGCAGAGAAAGTCCCTGACGCCACCGGGAATCGAACCCGGGACGCCGCGCGGGGGAAGCGAGAACGCTACCGCAAGACCACGAGCTGCGGACGCAGTAAGACAGATCCACACAATTAAAGAGCTATATCGTTGACGTCAATCCGTTGTAGAATTATAGAACATGTTTTAAGCTCAAGAATTATGACGTTATGGGAAAATGAACATCTCTATAATAATCAACATGAATTTCGGAAACAGAGGTCCTGCGAGACTCAGTTCGCTGTGTTCCTCCTTGAGAACCACATCCCAGTCGACAGCGACGCTTAGGTTGATGCTGTGTTTCTTGACATCAGTAAGGCATCTGACACCGTTGGCATTGCCCTTTAATAAAAAGAATACGAGCTTACGGAGTATCGGAGAAGACTTGCGACTGGATTCAGTACTTCCTTGCAGATAGAACTTAACACATCGCTCTTAACGGAACAAAATCGAAAGATGTAAAGATAGTAGTCGGAGTACCACAGGGAAGTGTGATAGGACCGTTGCTATATACAGGGTGAGTCACCTAACGTTACCGCTGGATATATTTCGTAAACCACATCAAATACTGACGAACCTATTCCACAGACCGAACGTGAGGAAAGGGGCTAGTGTAATTGTTTAATACAAACCATACAAAAATGCACGGAAGTATGTTTTTTAACACAAACCTAGGTTTTTTTAAATGGAACCACGTTAGTTTTGTTAGCACATCTGAACATATAAACAAACACGTAATCAGTGCCGTTTGTTGCATTGTAAAACGTTAATTACAACTGGAGATATTGTAACCTAAAGTTGACGCTTGAAACCTCTGACGTTCAGTTGCGTGTTGTAACAAACAGCTGGAACATATATCGCGTTTCTACAGAATGATCTGCCAACGTTGCTCGGAAATGTCCCACTGGAAACGCAACGACGTTATGTGGTAGCAGCATGATGGTGCACCTGCACATTCCGCAATTAACAGTAGGCTGACCCTTGACAGGATGTTCGGCGGGCGTTTCATAGGACGTGGAGGACGCATAAATTCGCCAGCCCGTTCTCCTGATCTTACACTCCTGGACTTCATTCTGTGGGGTACGTTAAAGGAGAATGTGTACCGTGATGTACCTACAACCCCAGAGGATATGAAACAACGTATTGTGGCAGCCTGCGGCGACATTACACTAGATGTACTGCGGCGTGTACGACATTCATTACGACAGAGATTGCAATTGTGTGCAGCAAATGATGGCCACCACATTGAACATCTATTGGCCTGACATGTCGGGACACACTCTATTCCACTCCGTAATTGAAAACGGAAACCACGTGTGTACGTGTACCTCACCCCTCAGGGTAATGTACATGTGCGTCAGTGAAAAAGACCAATAAAAAGGTGTTAGCATGTGGACGTAATGTGCTGTTTCAGTCTCTCCTGTACCTAAGGTCCATCACCGTTCCCTTTGGATCCCTACGTAATTCGGTGCTCTCCGATACACACGATCGAACAGCGGAGGAGTGGTACTCAAGCGTCAACTTTAGGTTACAATATCTCCTGATGTAATTAACATTTTAGAATGCAACAAACGGCACTGATTACGTATTTGTTTATATTTTCAGATGTGCTAACAAAACTAACGGGGTTCCATTTAAAGAAACGAAGGTTTGTGTTAAAAAACATACTTCCATGCATTTTTTTATGATTTGTATTAACCAATTACACTAGCCCCTCTCCTGACGTTCGGTCTGTGGCATCGATTCGTCAGTATTTGATGTGGTTTACGAAATATATCCAGCGGTAATGTTAGGTGACTCACCCTGTATATATATATATATATATATATATATATATATATATACAGTCAGTTCGACATTATATATATATATATATATATATATATATATATATATATATATAAAATAATGTCGAACTGACTGTACTTCAGAAACTGAGGCACGTTTATACCCCGGATGTAGGCCACTGCGCCTGCGCGATTAGCGGGGGAGTTGCCCCCTGCGAAGCGAAGAACTGCAGCGCCGCCGGCGGTAGAAACTGATGAAAGTTATGAATCGCAGATGAAGATGTAGCTGCTCGAAAGCCGGACCGGTGTTGTTTTATATCAGATCTACATCTAAATCTGCATGTATACTCCGCTAGCCACCAAGCGGTGTGTGGCGGAGGGCATAATTCGCGCCTAAGTCATATTTCCCTCCCTCTGTTCCACTCGCGGATCGCGCGGAGGAAAAACGACTGTGAAGGCCTCAGTATGAGCTCTTATTTCCCTTATCTTTGAATAGTGAACATTATGTGATTTGAAAGTTGGTGGTAATAATATATGCTCTATATCCTCGGTGAAGATTAGATTTCAGAATTTAGTGAACAGCCCCTTCCGTTTAGCGCTCCGTCTATCTGCAAGCGTGTCCCATTTCAAACATTCTATGGCATTTGTAACGCTCTCGCGATGGTTAAATGTACCAGTCACGAATCTTGCTTCTCTTATTTGACCCAACTGGTAAGGGTCCCACACAGACGAACAATACTCCAAGACTGGACGAACTAACGTATTGTAAGCTATTTCCTTTGTTGAAGGACTGCATAGCTTCAGGATTCCACCAATAGACCGCAATCTACAGTTCACCTTACCCGTTACTTGTGTAATCTGATCATTCCATTCGAGATCATTTCGAATAGTCACACCCAGATACTTGACGGGTGTCACCGCTTCCAAAGACTGATCATTTATTTTGCACTCATACATTAATGGGGATTTTCGCCTTGTTATACGCAGTAGCCGGAGAACTGACCTCAAATATAAACAAAACTGTGAGTAACGGAACGTTTAATATCATCCTACTCATGTAGATACAATAACTGGCATTTTACGAATACCTGGTATCGCTCAGTAGGCCTAATCTTTACTATTTCTGTTGATCCATCATGGACAGGCAACATCAGCTGGATATGTAATTGTCAGTATCAATGAAATTCACCAACAGCCGTGTAACGCAGATGTTATTTTTTTTAGACGACATACTGCTCCCTGGTTGTTAGAAAACTTTCTATCCATACGCATATGCCATTGGATAGACCGTAATCGCGAACTTTTGTAGCAAGTGACACTGCGAAACTGAGTCAAACGCCTTTCGAAAGTCGAGAAATATGGCATCAACCTGGGAGCCGGTATCTAGAGCCTGTTGTATATCATGCACAAAGAGGGCCAGCTGTGTCTGGCATGACTGCTGTTTCCCAAAACCGTGCTGGTCTCTGCAGATGAGCTTCTCAGATTCTAGAAAGGTCGTTATGTCTGAACACAAAGTATGTTCCATGATTCTCCAACAAATCGATGTCAGTGAAATTGGCCGGTAATTATGTGCATCCGATTTTCTACCCTTTTTATAGATTGCTATCACCCTATATCTTGCTTAAAGGAAAACCTTTATCTGTATTAATAATGTTATCAGATAATCGTATACTGATGCGTTCCTTGAGCACGTAATCCCAGTAACGAGAGGCCGGAGCAATGATTTGCGTCTCTTTAAATGAATTGTTGTGCCCTTCATTGAGACAATGTTCGGCGATGGCAGATTCTTCAGGCTGGAGCAAACGTGTGTGACGCTGGTGTTCCACACATGGGTCATGAACAGTGCGAATAGTCTGTCCAATATAGGCCTTTCCACAATGAGAGGGTATTTTATAAGCTCAAGCCTTTCTCAATCCCAGATCATCTTTAATAGATGCAAACAGTGCTCTAGTCTCGGCCAGAGGCAGAATAACACTTTCAATATCATATTCCCAGAGAAATCTAGAAATTTTTGAAGAAATACTCCCAGCAAAGGGTAGAAAAGCAACTGATTAACTAGTCCGGCCTGGTTCACTTGACGATCCAAACTGTGTTGTTCAAATGTGTGTGAATTCTTATGGGGCTTAACTGGTAAGGTCATCAGTCCCTAAGCTTACACACTACTTAACCTAAATTATCCTAAGGACAAACACACACATCCATGCCCGAAGGAGGACTCGAACCTCCGCCGGGACCAGCCGCACAGCCCGTTACTGCAGCGCCTTAGACCACTCGGCTAATCCAGCGCGGCGATCCAAATTGAAAAACACGATTAATTTAATAATCGGTATATCCATTGAACTTGAAGAGAGCCTTAAGATGATCCAGTTAGTGTGTCAAATTTTCGCAATCAGAAATGGCATAAGCTTTCCTGGTCAATGTACGTATAACTCCCATGCGCTGTGGATGACACCTCGTAGAATGAAGGTAGCGGTCCGTATGTATGGATTTGTGGTATACGCGATGTCCCAAGGTACCATTTTCTTTTTTGTGTACTAGAACATCCAAGAAAGGTAATTTGCCATCTTTTTCAATTTCCATCGAAAATTTGATGCCTGTATGAAGACAGTTAATATGATCTAAAAACCGTTTAAGAGCTTCCATTCATGTGGACAACCAATGAAAATATCATCCACGAATCTCCAAAAACTGTAGTTTGAAGAGAAAAAGTCCTAAGTGCGGTAACTTCAAAATCTTCCTTGGCGAGAATTGGAGAAAGACGACTCTCCACAGCCACACAGTCAGATTGTCCAAAAAATTACGTCATAAATAAAAAATGTCTACACATGGCTACACAGGTCGGTAGTTTTATCATACAAAGTTGACCAATTAACAACAGGGACTCTTCCAAGGGTACCTGGGTGAAAATAGAAACCGCATCAAAACTGACTAAAACGTCAGATGTTCCAAGGCATAAAGACTTCAACCGTTGAATAAAATCAGTCGAGTTGGATAAATGACGTTCAAATTTCCCAACGTAAGGGCTGAGGAATATGTTGAGTGGAACGCTGGTAGCTCTTTGGAACTCACAACAGTTTCCTTTTAAACATTTCATGCGATTTCTTACAACCAGCCTCTGCAGTGCTCGTCGGTTCCTGCCCCTCAGTAGCTACATGGGGTCTGTCTGGTCTTGATTTAGCTTTGGTTGTTCCTTCGCGTTTCCACTTCAGAATCATATCACCAACAGTTTGAGCAGCTCTAGAACGGTTAAAATTTCCTTGATGGATTTCTTACTCAAGCGACATCCGGTGTCTAGCCCGCGCTGGAATTCACTGAGCGCTCCTTACCCAGTATATTCTTCTGTTACTGCTACTCTACTTACAACACAGTGCTCCCTACCTTCTTTTATAGCCGCGGATATGTCTCTCGTGACAATTGCTGGTTAACTCAGATTTACACACAGGTGTCCGGCTACTTTTGACCAGATACTGTATGTCTGAAACGATTTTATGGCGAACAACTGCGCAAACATAGCAGTGTCGAAGTCTTACGAAACTCTCGTTGCACAGTTTTTATGATATTCTTCTTTGTCTTGTATTATTCATTATAAATTTTTAGCCTCTTCATGTAAATGTCATTAAAGGGTTGGAGATTATTCGTTATGTTATGATTTTCGTACGGTTGTCAGCAAGATGCATACGAAGCTTTAGGCTTTGGTGTGGTGCCTTTTGGAATGACACAGCATCTCAAATAGGTTACAGTAGCGCAGAAAAACATATATTACGCTACAACGTACATACGATTTTAGCAGCTTGTAACAAGTGACAGGCAATGCTTGATGCCACTTCAAAAGGCTTGATAATGTATCTTTCACTACTCTTTGGACTATTCAACTGATGTGTGTATCTTCCATAAACAACCTTCGCATTTTGAGATTATCACTTGCAGTTGAGTTGAATCTGTGCCACAGAACTGTTAAGATGTAACTTGCCGTGTGGAATTCGATCGCATGTGGGACCCGAGAATTACTAACGTGATTAGTTTACGTTGTCTGTATGTACTGCCCTAGTCGTTACTATACATTACAGAGCTGTAGTACGTTTATAAACTAGCTGTACCACCACAAGAAACTGTAGCACATGCAGAGCAGTATCTACAAATCTTCATAACCTCTACCCACAAATGGAATAGAGGAAGGGCCAAACGATGCTGCTATACTGTATTCCCACAACGATAAATTTCACCCTGGCTTGCGGAGTATCGGTACAGATGTGGAAGCGGATATAGGTTACTTCTATCGTGAGTAACGTGAAAGCTAATGCTGTGAGAAAAGCTTTAGCTTTTTCGAAGGCAATGGGCGCAACTATCTCACGATAACAAACGGAAATAAATCTGAATGTCAAGACGTGATAGGAAAGCAATTTCCAAATGAAAACTGAAAAATACACAGTAGCATATAAGGCACGATGTCAGAGAAGGCTCTTTCATGCAGATTTTCACATTCGGACAACAGACAAAGGCCTCGGCCTTTTGGTTCAGTGGGTGTTAATTACCATTAATGAGGATCAGTACAAAATATCCACGAAGATGATGTGGTAAATTGGTTCCCATGTCTTACGAATATGCAAAAATTTGTTCAGTAGGCTTAATAAAACACACAACTGAAATACAGAAGAAAGTATTGAAATCGCTCGGATGCCATTTCCGTCATCACATCAATGCATTTTCCGTACAAGAGTCTTATACTCTGCGAGAATCATGAAATCAAAGCTGGCGTCAGAGAAAGAGATTCGTGTGACATTATTCTGAATGTGTAATCCGAAAATTACTTTGAGTAGATAATTAGAGAAACAACTCTCTTTGAACTTCTAGCAACAAACACACCTGATTCAACGTAGAGGAAGGTATCAGTAGTCTCAAGGCTGTGATAGCAGTTAAGACTACGGTTTTTACGAGGAATGTTAAGAAAGCTACGAAAACGTTTTTGCTTAGCAAGAATGACAGGATACAAACTGCAAGGTATCTGATTTGTCACCATCAAATATTCAGTGATGGCGACGAAGATGTGGAGTAAAAATGAATAAAAATCAAGAGTATCTTTTAGTATGCTTGAGACATGTACGTTCCGAGCACGGTCTTAAGGGATGAGAATAATCCAAGGTGACTAACAGCTGTGTTAGAAAACTGCTACGAAACCAAAGAGAGCTTCATCATAGATTCAAGAAAAATCATAACTTAGCAGACAAGCAAAAGCTGAATGAAGCGAAAATGAGCATAAGGTAAGCAGTGAGACAGCGAATCAATGACATTTAAAGTAATTTTTTTGTCAATTCATCTGAAAGAAAAGGCGTTTTACACCGTTCCGTAATGCCGTTAAGTGAATAAAATGCGAACATACCGAGTATCGGACCAGATCTGAGACTGGATTCAAGACTTTCTTTCAGACAGAGCTTAGCACATCGCTGTTAACGGAATAAAATCAAAAAATGTAAAGATAACTTCCAAAGGAAGTGTGATAGTAGTAACTATCTAGCACGACCTTAAGTAGAATGACAGCATAGAGTGAATAATAGGAGAAGCAGATGCCAGACTGTGATTCAAAAGATGAATTTTAAGGAAATGTAACTCATCCACGAAGGAAATTAAATACAAGACGCTTGTTCAACCAACTCATCGGTATTGTTGATCTATCTGGAGTCATTACCAGGTAGGAGTGGAAGATGAGATAGAGAAGATCCAACGAAGAGCGGTGCGTTTCGTCACGGGATCGTTTAGTCTGTGCGAGGGAGTCACAGAGATGCTCAACAAACTCCGGTGGCAGAAGTTACAAGAGGGGCGTTGTGCATCGCGGAGAGATTCGTTATTGACATTTCGAGAGAGCACTTTCCGGGTAGAGTTGGTCAACATAGTACTTCCTCCCACATATACCTCAAGAAACGACGACGAGAAAACCCGAGAAATTAGAGCTTATGCAGAGGTTGGCCGACGATCATTCTTCCCTCGTGCGATTCGCGAGTGGAACAAGGGAGACTATATCAGTTAGTGGCACCAAAATTACCGTCCGCGACACCCTCTTAGTTGGCTTGCGGAGTATGATGTAGGCGGATGCGTAATGTGTCGAACGATGGTTTACTACGTGCTCTGTTCGTGGAATATCTCAGTAAACACAATTTACTATCAACTCGCAGTTTGGCTTCAGGAAAGAAATGTCCACAGAAAATACAACTTATTCTTTTGTTTGCGAGATACTAGCGAGGTTAGACGATAGATTAGGGAAAAAATGATATGTTATAAGATGTAGCAAAATCATTTGACTGTGTCGACCATGCTGTACTTTTGAAGAAGTTGAAATGTTGTTGGATTAGGGGAAAAACTGGACACGGGTTCACTTCATATCTGGGGAGTAGAATGCAGACGATTTCAGCCGATTGGCGACAGATTTGAATTTGAACATATGCATGTAAATTGAGGCTGATGACAAAAATGTTATCCTGAAATATGTGATATATAATGTTAATTATTTAACTAGTTGAGCATTTGGTAATAGCAGCATTTACGCTTTATTACAACAAATCGCAATGCATACAGTTTCCGGTAGGCAACTCGTACACAAGCGAAATTTTACTGTCTCGAAACGGTGAAACAGTCAGTGAGGTCTCCCATTTTAAATTCTTACAACTGCAGTTACATGAAAATCTTTCTTGGAAGTATCCGGATTTTGTGCAGAAGCTAACTGCTTTTGTCGTCACTATAAGAATGATCTCCCCAGTCTCTGACACTGGAACGTTAGGGTTGGTTTATTATGCTTTCTCTCATTTTATTGTCTTCTGTGGTATCACATTCCGGGATAGCTCCTTACACCATCAAGAACATTCTTTGCCCAGAGAAGCATGGTCGGGTCGATGTACGAGATTAGTTCGCGAACTTCGTGTGGGCCTTGTTCAGGAGTGTCAGACTTCTAACTCTGCCACCACTGCTCATATACTCCATTATAGGATTTGTTGTTGATAGTATTGGTTTCCTGAGTAAAACAACAACAATCATTCTGAGAGCATTACAGAGAAAAACTATTTGCAACTGGATAAAACTACTTTAAGCACTGTACAGAAAGGCATACACTATTCACCAGTTTTCAATACCGATCCAGCAGGACTGAAATCACTGAGTGATAAACCTCACGTGTTCCGGTTGAGGTTTAAAGGTTTCGTTACGGCACGCTTATCCTGTTCTGTACACGAGCTCCCTACAGTAATTGAGAACTTTTATCTACAATGTGTTATTCACACGTATACCTTCAAAAACTTATTGTTTTGTTTGTTTCTGTTACTTATAAAGTTTTCTAATTATCATTTTGTAAAGCATGTACTGATTCATTCCATGACAATCTATGATTGTTCCTCATAGTGTCGTGAAAGGTTTTTTTTTTTTTTTTTTTTTTTACTTTTTGTAATCGAATTAGAAGGAAACACATTTTAATTACCATTAAAAATAAATGAAAGAAAGAATTATCAAACTACGCTACTGTCGACCAAAATCTTGCAAGATGCAGGACATACTTGACAATACAGTAGGTGCTCCGTGGTGTGTCAACAGCCGTAGTTAGCGGTATCCACAGGAAAGGGCCATTTCTGGAAATTACAGTACTTCGGTATCTTCCAACTCTAAAAAGAAGACTGTTCCGTGACGCCGAAAGGACGTAATTCTGTTCATACCCTGTTCGTACCTACGTGGGAGGATTTACAAAGGGAGACAACTGTAAGAGTTATTCTCAAGCCATGAAATGCGCAGCTGCTTTCTTGCTGTAATTGCCGTTGTTTCAAAGACTTAAGGAATGTCGAGGAAACTAGTTCTGAACTTCAAGCTTTAGGCTACTCGTAATTTCCTGATTATTTTCCGCGCATTGCCAGCTATTTCACGATGAATATCTGGGGGCGGTACGCCAGCGAGTTGGTAGATTTTCACATGTCGCGCAGATTTCAGACAACCTGTAATAGGTCTACACGTTTAGTTTAGCACCTTGTCAACTATGTTTGCGTGGTGTATTTGTTCCTGACCAGCATCCCCTGCAGCATTATAACATGTTGCTAGTGCCACAGTTCTCAGTGTTTGTGGTCAAGAGCCCCACGTTCTAATAGTGATGGCTGAATCGCTCCTAGAGTGGTGGACTTGAGTTAATCATGTCTACTACCTGAATTTATAAAGCAGTTACCTAAACAGTGGTACCAGTGCAAGAAAAACCTTCAACCTCTCATGGAACGTCAATAAATAAATAGATAAATAAATAAATAAAAAAGTAGAGATACCAAGTACCTTCTCATGTATTTCTCACATTTTGCTGGGACCTCGCTGTAACATGGATATGAACTGCTCAAATATGTACCGCACCAGTGTAACAACTAAAACGCTTTAGATTTTTTTAATCGGAAGATCAATCTTTTCACCATAGGGTATCATTAAGAATACCCACCTGTGTACAGGAGATGGCAATAAATCTGCATTCTCAGTGCAGTTCTAGGCATCACAATGCGTCTCCCAGTCTGTGATGTTGCCTCGAATGGCAGCATCGAGCTTGGACTGTACGCGGGTTGTTACTTTGAAGCAAGTTTGGTTGCCTGCACGGGAAGCTCTCCAGCGAATGGACGGATACCCCAGAGATGTCATCTTAACATATACTGCTCTACAGAACTTAAGGCCGACATACATAAAGTATCATAACAAATTAACAACGAAGTAGAAGTTAACGAAAGTGCGGGAGCGTGTCACCAGCGGTATCCCAGTCGCGCACAGAAAGATGGACGTCATACGGCGTGAGGTCAGCTTGATTGTAGCACCAAATGGGGTTGGCCTCACAAAACGAGGCAGCTGAAGGAACGGGAAAATGCAGTGTGTATCAGTTAACGAGCAGTTATGGTGCAATGTGATGACACAAGATTTAGATGACTTCATGTGTGGATGAATCAGCGGGTAAGTGAAATGAGCCTGTGACGAGTGTAGCCTAGGGGTTTGGCATTGTTCACAGCAGTGATTTACGAGCATGGGGAACGTTCCGAATAGCAGGGATTGCTGCCCAAAAGAGGCGAGGTAGTTGACTAAGGTCAACTACTGCAGTAGATGATCCACTACATTGTGCAACAAGCAGGAAGGAACCCTTGTCAAACAGCGGGGGTAGCTCCAGCCACGTGTAACAACACTGCAAGGTACGAACCATCACGCTCTGCAGTGGCACTGGGACTGCATTTGGCTGATCCCTTTGCCCAAAGGCCAGTACTTTGTGTTCCGTCGACACTGACGTATCGGCAGCACCGTTTGCGATGGTGCCAAGAGCATAGGGACGGGACGAACGAGTAACGGACTGGCTTGCTCTTCTCAGATGAGAGAAGATTCAGCCTGGTTACCCTCATATGGCGGGAGGTGGAAACACGTAATGCTCCCAGAAAAGTTGTCGAACAAAATTGTGGTAATCCAGCTGTTATGGTGAGGACATAGTGTTGCACTTTCGTACGGACCTCAAAACCTTAGAACACGGTACACAAACCTGCCAACGTTATATTGACTCTTTCCCAAGACTGTCTTTTGAGGGGTGCATTCGGTCCTGACTCATTTTTATAGGTGAGGAGTTCTTGGAACGAGGAGATGATTGGCAGATATTCTAATGCGTTAATGCGGCACCGATTTACGCTCGAAAAAATAATAGTTCCAGTTTTCGGCACCAGGTGCAAATCTGGCGCTGTGAACGCAAGAATGACGTATAGAAATGTTTCGATACGTAATGAATTAGGAATGGGACGTAAACAGAAAAGGTAAGACAAATGAGAAGGGCATAATGTTGATTTTACTATTATCCACCGCTCACACAATTTGTTCAGTATAATTACTGGAGACTTCAAAGAGATGCTGCACACGTAAAACGTGACCAACACTTGCTCGCAGCAGTTCCATTGGAACAACAACGTGTTCCTGTATACTGCCCTTCAGACTAGGTAGCGGCTGAACGTGTCCCATGTAAACGCGCCTTTTAGATATCACCGGAGCCACAAGTCACACGGATTCAGATCAGGTGATATTGCAGACCATGCATCTAGGAAACCTCTGCAGATAACACGTTCGTGGAAGGTTGTACAAAGCTGACCGTTCACGCGGAGAGCAGCATGACGTGTTGCCTCACCTTGCATCAAAACAGTGGTTTCCACACACCTGCGCGATTCCAAAGCAGGACTCGCATGCTGTAAAGGATGTTTCGATAACGTATAGAAGTCACGGTACACCCGACAGGCCCTCTGGGAGTATTCTCTTCAAAGAACAGCCCAATAATAAAGGTCATATGGCGATTGCAGTGGTCCTCCGTATAAAAGACACGCTTTAACAGTATCCCAAATTCTGCAGTTCTATATGTTGTGGATTGGCAAGACAGCCAACCCACTATGACAGGAAGCCGAAAGGCACACGTTCAAGATCACGCAGGCTGGCGTGAGGTCTGGAACAGGACACGGATTTTAGACTTCAGAAAAAAGGAGGTAACTGGTAGAATACTTAACTTTAATCCATAATAGGTGAACATCGCTCTTGACGGTACATGTTTTACAGCATCAATAGTAACTGGTAATGGCGCCTTGCTAGGTCGTAGCAAATGACGTAGCTGAAGGCTATGCTAACTATCGTCTCGGCAAATGAGAGCGTAATTTGTCAGTGAACCATCGCTAGCAAAGTCGGCTGCACAACTGGGGCGAGTGCTAGGACGTCTCTCCAGACCTGCCGTGTGGCGGCGCTCGGTCTGCAATCACTGATAGTGGCGACACGCGGGTCCGACGTATACTAACGGACCGCGGCCGATTTAAAGGCTACCACCTAGGAAGTGTGGTGTCTGGCGGTGACACCACACTATATATTCACTACATCCTGCAGTTTAAAATGTGCTTCATCACTCTATTGAATAATGTCAGGCCACGTGTCATCCACTGCGATCCGTGAGAGAAACCGAAGAGCAAATTCAGAACGTTTCTGCGCATCATGAGATTCCAGTTGCTGCGCCATCTGGATCTTGTATGGCTACCAGAATAAAATAGCCCACAAACTTTCTGTAATGTTGACCATGGAACATACAACTGTCGTGAAAGTACACAACGCGGTGCAGGTGCTGCTTGGTCATCAACAGCAACACCAGCCCCGACAGTAACTTCAAGCGACATATGACGTCTTCCTCTTCCAGGTGACACACAATGCTCACCTATGTTTTCTAATTTCTTTATGATCTTATTTTAACCACTTAACGACAATGGGCCTCTCCTCAGTCCTTTTTCTGCCGGTGATGCTCTCACAAAGGAGCTCAATAATTGCTGCCTTCAACATAAAACAGTCTTCCTAACAGAGCACGGTCTCTCTTCTCGATACCCATACCGTTCAGTCACGTTATGGTTTGTAAAATGACAGCGTGGGTGTCATACTGTCATACAAACAGTGTATGTCGTCAGATTGACACCTGGAGGCTAAAACTGAACTAATTTTTTGAGCACAAATTAGTTCACCATTAGCGCATTAGCATATCTACCAAATTTCTCTGCAATACCACAATTACAGACCACACTGAACCCCCTTGAGCAGTTGAACTTTAGGACGCAATAATTGAACTATCTGGGATGCTGTTGTCAAATAAAGCGGAGCTGTTGCTAGGTACCTGGTTTAATAGTAAACTGGCTTTGTGGCAGTCAGGACTGAGACTGAACAATGTAATTAATTAATGAATGAAAATTTGAAAAAGGCGCCCATATGTATTGTGAAAGTAGTAGAGTTTATGGGTCCACTGCCTCAACGTAACATTTATATATATATATATATGGTGCAATAAAGGTATGTTCTGTAATAAAACTGACAGCGTATGGTGGTTTTCAAAATGGTCTCATCATTAAAATGTATATATATAATGTCACATTGTTGGCAGTTTCGGCCTTAGGTTATTTCAAAATGTCAGAGAACACAATACCAAAAGAACAGGCAGAGACACGAAGTAGCGCGTACATACCTAAAAACTACCGTTCATGTTAGCTTCCGTACCGACGACACACTAAATAATAATCGCAGAGATAGTGCCTTTCGGTCAATTCGGCATTTACACAATACAATAAACAGCAGGGGTTACGAGAAATTTTACATTAGCCAAACGGAGAGAAATCTTCGCACGCGGTTTACAGTACAAGTCAAACAGAATGAAAGCATCTGAGAGCAAACAGGCACTCCGCATTGGACATAAACAAAACGTTAAACAATTTTCCACATAGCAGATAAGGGAAAAACCATGAAGCGATAGAGATACACGAACGTCTGATAAAGCAACTAATGCAAGTGTTAAATGAGCAGACAAATTTTCGAAACACTTTTTTAGATAACTTTAGTCGTATTTTGGGTTCTGTGTGAATCAACACGAAGGATCGGTTTCATCGGTATCAAATCTGCCCATGTTTGCTGAGCGTCATTCCGTTTCTGTGTAGCAGTGGGCTCTGTACTTTTTTTAATGTCATATATTGCTAGAAGTAATACACTACTTTAGGGGACCGTACACATGGCGACATTTCAGAAGAATGCTACGAAACTGTCTATTTTTTCACAGCATTAACGAACGTAAATTATTTTAGTATTTGCCAGTATTGTAAACAATTTTAACAATTGACAGATTTGGTTGTCATAGTATTTTTAGTCAAAGATATGGTTTGATTTAGCTGCAGTGGCGAGCGGCCGTTATATTGTGACATTTTATGGCCTCTTCAGTGCCAACGACTGTAGAGACTATTTTTAGCAGTGACAGATAATAAAATGAATTTTTTTTGGGAAAATAGTTAATGATACCGAAAAGTATCTATGAAACATAACAAATAACTGGTTGTACTAGTAATGGTTGTAAGTGGTTTCTGTGTTCATTATGCAATACTTTTGTTAAGAATTAACGGAAAGTACGTAATGCTTTGGTTCGCATGACTGTAGCGCCTTCTCTTAAACTGTGGCTGGCTGCCAAATTGCGTATCTGAGTATAGTCTTCGGATGGTGCATGCTTCCCGCGTTTTTGTAACAAATATGTTTATATATGGGAAAGTAAAAGGGTCTATTATGCTGTTAAATGAGTTTTCAGGGGCCAGGGAGCATACCCTTGATTTCTTTTTTTATTTACATGACGTTTTTCTTGAAGTGTGCTTGGAAGCAGAGAGAGCGAGAGAGAGAGAGAGCGAGAGAGAGAGAGAGAGTGAGAGAGAGAGAGATAGGGAGAACCGAAGCAAGCGTCCGTCCACTAAACAAAGCTACGCTATACAGGTACACTATATGATCAAAAGTATCCGGAGACCTGGCTCTAAATGACTTACAAGCTCGTGGCGCCCTCCATCGGTAATGCTGGACTTCAGTTTGGTGTTGGCCCAACCTTAGTATTAATTATAGCTTCCACTCTCTCAGGCATACGTTTACTCAGGTGCTGGAAGGTTTCTTGGCCATTGTTCACGGAGTGCTGCCCTGAGGAGGGGTATCGATGTCGGTCGGGGTTCCATAGGATTCGGGTCAGGACTCTGAGCAGGGCAGTCCATTAGAAGGATATTACTGTCGTGTAACCACTCCGCCACAGGGAGTGCATTATGAACTGGTGCTCGATCTCGTTGAAAGATGCAATTGCCATTCCCGAATTGCTCTTCAACAGTGGGAAGGAAGAAGGTGCTTAAAACATCAATGTTGGCCTGTGCTGTGATAGTGCCACGCAAAACAACAAGAGGTGCAGGCCCACTCCATGAAAAACACGACCACACCATAACACCACGGCCACCGAAATCTACTGTTGGCACTACCCACGCAGGCAGATGACGTGCACCGGTTATTCGGCATACCCACACCCTGCCATCGGATAGCCACATTGTTTACCGTGATTCGTCACTCCACACAACTTTTTTCCGCTGTTCAATCGTCCAATATTTACGCTCTTTACACTAAGCCAGGCGTCGTTTGGCATTTACCGGCTTGAAGTGTGGCTTACGAGCAGCTGCTCGACTATGAAATCCAAGTTTTCTCACTTCCCGCCTAACTGTCATAGTACTTGCAGTGGATCCTGATGCGGTTTGGAATTCGTGTGTGATGGTCTGGATAGATGTCTGAATATTTCACATTACGACTCTCTTCAAGCGTCGACTGTCTCTGTCAGGCAACAGACGAGGTCAGCCTGTACGTTTTTGTGCTGTACGTGTCCCTACACGTTTCGACTTCACTGTCACACCGGAAACAGTGGACCTATGGATGTTTAGGAGTGTGGAAATCTCGCGTACAGAGGTATGACACAAGCGACACTCAATCACCTGACCACGTTCGAAGTCCGTGAGTTCCGCGGAGCGCCCCATTCTGCTCTCTCACGATGTCTAATGACTACTCAGGTCGCTGATATGGAGTACCTGGCAGTAGGTGGCAGCACAATGCACCTAATATGAAAAACTATGTTTTTGGGGATAAACGCATACTCTTGATCACATAGCGTAAAGTAACAATACTTTTGTAATATGCAAGCATAATGATCTGCGCCACTGTTTCTTTACCTGCGAAAATGACAAAAGGTCGAGACTTGCCAGTAGTGTGAGCTACATACGTGGTGCAATAAAGAGATCTTGCATAATGGAAGTGACATTCGACGCTGGTTTTGAATATGGATTCAGTATTTTGAAGTTTTGTGAAGCGATTGATCAAGAAGTAGGAAAAAATATACTAGAGAAAGATTTGTCAGGTCTCATTTGCTGCATATCATTTCGAGCAACATTCAAAGACACCGCAAATGTTTCTCTAATCTGTTTTATTTCTTGCTTTGAAACGTCCCCTTTTGAACAATTATACATGACTGTGCTTAACCTGACACACAATATTTTGTTAGCGCAACGCAATCTGACTTTCAAAATTCCCTACAAAAGAATGGCCCTGACTAACATTAAACTATACCTTTCACAAATCACTTACCTCACAAAAATCTTCGCTGCTCAAGCTACTGCAATACGGCGAGCGCCACTACTGCCAGCTAAATGAAAGATTCAAACTACTGAAGGCACTAACTACTGATAGGGATAGTTAGCAAATGAAAGATATTAATAGAGAACAAACAATGTATTTACCTTGAAATCATCATATATAAATATAGCAGTTCATGACAAATTACAAAACTCCGCCATCTCTCTCCCCACATCCACCACTGCTGGCGGCTCACCTCCAACTGCGCAACGCTACGCGCTGTTCACAGCCAGCTGCCTAACACTACAATGGCGAGTATTACAACAATGCAAAGCAGCCACAGACTGCACACAGCACAGCCAGTGATTTTCATATTGAGCGCTACGTAACGTTGCCAATAAGAAAACATAAACAGCCTACTTACATAGAGAAAACATAAACAGCCTACTTACATAGAGAAAACATAAACAGCCTACTTACATAGAGAAAACATAAACAGCCTACTTACATAGCCCCCATGCTCCCCACAAAAAATTTTACAAAGTTTTTTTTGGGCAGTGGCCAATAATGATTTGATAAAATTTTTCATAATTACAATAACAAAGAAATCAAATGCACACACTTATTGATACAACGTTGGTCAAAAGCTCAAATTTTCTCACAGTCCATAAAGACAGTCCACATTGTTCATCACAGTGAAACTGCCGTTTCTTTTCTCAAAGTCTGAGCAGTAAAAGACAATGCACACAGAAGTAGTGGATTTCCATGCAGTCTTGAAGAAGTAGTGTTGTCCTTCCAACAGAAAGACAGTGCTGACTCTTGACATGCTGACAGGTAATGGGCCACAATGGAGCAAACCCACAGCAGAGTCATTCGAAGTTTTGAAGAATATTGGTAGGTAGGTCATCACAGAGCAGACCCACTGGAGTCCTGGTAGAGATTGTGGTATTGGTGGGCCACCAGAGGTGCAGACCCACTGTAGTCCTTGTAGAGATGACCAGCAGCCATCTGTTGCGATTGTGCAGGTGCACATTCACCATCGAAGAGTCTTGCGGAGAATATAGCAAGTCCATAAACCACCACTTGTGCACTCACAAAGTTTTTGGAATTGTCCTTAGAACCAGCAATGCTGTTATCCAGTCCCTTGCAGAATTATTAACACACGTGCAAACACGAACAGTCCCTACTTCTCACATATTGTCCATATACTATGACCAACAGAAACGTGTGCAGTGAAATGTAACTTTATGAAACGTCCCCTTTTGACAATTATACATGACTGTGCTTAACCTGACACACAATATTTTGTTAGCGCAACGCAATCTGACTTTCAAAATTCCCTACAAAAGAATGGCCCTGACTAACATTAAACTATACCTTTCACAAATCACTTACCTCACAAAAATCTTCGCTGCTCAAGCTACTGCAATACGGCGAGCGCCACTACTGCCAGCTAAATGAAAGATTCAAACTACTGAAGGCACTAACTACTGATAGGGATAGTTAGCAAATGAAAGATATTAATAGAGAACAAACAATGTATTTACCTTGATATCATCATATATAAATATAGCAGTTCATGACAAATTACAAAACTCCGCCATCTCTCTCCCCACATCCACCACTGCTGGCGGCTCACCTCCAACTGCGCAACGCTACGCGCTGTTCACAGCCAGCTGCCTAACACTACAATGGCGAGTATTACAACAATGCAAAGCAGCCACAGACTGCACACAGCACAGCCAGTGATTTTCATATTGAGCGCTACGTAACGTTGCCAATAAGAAAACATAAACAGCCTACTTACATAGAGAAAACATAAACAGCCTACTTACATAGAGAAAACATAAACAGCCTACTTACATAGAGAAAACATAAACAGCCTACTTACAGCTTTTACAGGATAATTTCACAAAATATCTGATCGATCTTTTTTTAATTGTTTGCAAGTGTTTTTCAGAAAGCATGGACTTATAGATATCTCATTTACTTTCCTAGTGTCTTCTGTTCTCAAAACGTCCTGAATTTAGTACTTGATCCGAAGGGAACATTTTTGGCAACTATCAGGCTATTGCAACTTTTCACACAGAAAGTAGCTAGTCCTTGAAGCGATTAGCTTTTTGACGCTTCACTTGTGTTTCCAGTGTCCGCTGTTCTCGAAATGGCCTAAATTTAGTACTTGTTTCGAAAGAAGACATTATAATTATCAAATGTCACACCAATGTAACTATTCTACGTAAAATAGCTACGCCTTGAAGAGATGAACAGTCTGAATCTCATTTGCCTCCCTGACGCATTCGGTTCTCGATATGTCCAAAGTTTAGTACCTGGTTCCAATGAAGTGTTTTTGACAGTTAAATGTGACACCAATGTAAATTTTTATGCGTAAAACAGGTAAGCATTGAAGAGATCAATTTTTTTTACATTTCATTCACAAAGCTAGAAGCAGTTGTTCGTGAAATGTTTAAATTTTCCCTCAAATTACAAATTAACTTTTTCTTAATTAACACATTTACTTTAGAGTAATTAAATATTTTACTGTGAAACCGAACCTCACGCTGGTCAATTTGATACACTCTTTGTTTGGCTATGACAATGGGTACAAAATCTTTCTCAAATCACTAATTTTTTCTTAACTACTTTAATTACTGTCAAGTAAATAGCTTCTTTTCTGCAAAAATAAACATCTCGCTGCTCAGTTTGATTCTCCATTACTCCATTTCCCAATATTCATTTGACTATGGAAAGTCGATCAAACCCCAGTATGTAATTCACGGGGAGTTTTATTTTCGTTCTGTTCGAACATTTGACCATACATGTTAAGCCCTAGTAACAAACTTTAGATAAAGATGTCATTCGTTTTAAAACAACCCGAGGAAAGTAACTGTTTGTGCTCTCTGTATCAGGCCAAAAGACTTGATAAATGGATAACTACAGAAACGGGCACGCATTACACTACGATAATATTATCTCCACTTGTTTATTTACAAGCTCAAAGAATACTTGAAGAAGTGATACGTTTTTGGCTGCCTCCACAGGTCTCTACTAAATGCCTCCTTTGACTCACACATAAATGTTTCTGCTGGAGTCACAGCGCGCTGACATTACCTTACCGTAGTTCAAAATCATAAAAAGATTAACATGGCTTTGCTACTGTAGGATGGTGTGGCAGAGAGAGGATTCCACAATAAGATATTTTCAGAATACTCATGGTCTAGCATATCCTTCAAATGTAACCTGGTAATGCATAGCAAAGAAATGTTACTATGACACCAGGGAAACTCACTCATGACTCCAGAATTGATTTGCGCATATATATTTATCTAAACAACAAGTAGAAGCAGGTACAGATGGTATTCTCGCCAACCAGCAGTGCATATAACATGACTACACACGAATACCTTTGACAAGTATTCACAACATAAAAGTATAATCCCTCGTGGAGAAATATCATAGAAGTATTACGAGAATAGCATCAACAATACTTTCTATTTAACATTTCCAAGAAATCACTATCTGGTTAACAAGTAGCCAGACCCCACCATGTAATGCAGAACTGACCACAACATGTCACAAGAGGTGGACCCACCAGTTTAAAAGCAGGCACAGAATGTTGTCAGTAGAGATGCGATAACAATACAATTGATCGACCAGGAGAACTAAGTGACTCCAAACGTGGTCTTATCATTGCGTGTCACCTGAGTAACGAATCCATCAGGGACATTTCAACTTTTCTAATGTTGCTCGACTGTTGTGATGTGATTGTGAACTGGAAACGTCGAAGTATGCCGTAGGGTACCAGCGAGTCCCTCAGGTGATTCCCCCTCTGTTGCTATATCCCCACCGAGGCGGATCAAGAAAGGAAAGACGGAATAAACCCACATCGTTAAAATGGCTTCCATATTGCAGTGGGTTCAGGACTCATGTGGAGGAACTGAAGCTCCTAGCACTCGCGCCCCTTGTGCTTATGTTTACAAGAAACTCATTTTAAAGATACAGACACTCCTGTGCTACAGGGTCATACGCTATGCCCCAAGGATCATCTATCTGGGGAGAAAGCCAAGGGAGGGTTCTCTATGTTCGTCCATAAAGAGCACCACTCCTCTGTTCTGCCTCTGACTACTAACCTGCAGGCAGTTGCAGTTGAAATTCATTGCCGTCGGAGGATTACAGTTTGCTTGCTGTATTTACCCCCGCCAGATTCTGTAGCCTCTGAGGCTGTCACAGCTCTTGTGGAACAACTCCCCTGCCCATTTCCCATCCTGGACGACTTCAGTGCCCATCTTCTCTTGTGGGACTACACCTCAACTTACCCTCGAGGTCTGGTTTTGGAGAGCCTCATGACGTTTCAGGAGCTGTGCATTCTCGACGCAGGTACTCCCACTTATTTCTCCACTACCATTGGATCATTCTCAGCCATCGACCTCTCTTTCTGCTCCCCCATCTTCTTCTACTCTGTTCAATGCGAGTGCATTGACAACCTTCATTCCAGCGAGCACTTCCCACTCCGCATCCCCCTACTGGATGGAACGCCACCTGCAGAGAAGCTGCCGACATGGATGGTCAGCAGGGCTAACTGGACGCTTTCACCAGGTGGCTGTGTTCAAACACCCTGACAGTGTCCAGGAATGGGTGGACCACATCACACGAGTGGTCCATCATGCTGATAACCTATCCATCCCGCAGTTCTCAGGTTATCTTAGGAGGTGAACTGTGCATTGGTGGATAGATGGGTGCCGTTGAACCATTTGGACCATGCGTGTGGCTCTTCTATGATTTGAAAGCCACCCTATAGAAGACCACCTTACAGCCTTTCGTGTCACTAAAGCTAAAACCTGACGTGTGATTAAGGACAGCAAGAAAAGGTTATTGCAAGTGTTCCTGGACTCGATTAAACGTTCCACTTGTTCTACGAAAGTATGGGAAATCATCAGGTAGATTTCTGATAAATGCAGTCGTTCACTACCAGCAGCAGTACTGCTCAGACGCAAATTTTGCACAAACTCCTGGAAATGCCAGCCAGTACCCGGTGTATCGTCGCTACTGTGCGATTGCAGAGAGGAGAAAGTTGGACTTAAGATCCAACGATTCCGAAACTTACCAGTAGCTATCGAAATATTGCCTTAACGAGCTGTGTAGGAAGGACTATGGAGCGACTGGTTAACCGTCGTCTGGTCTGGTTGCTAGAGACCAGCCAACATAATAGCAGCTCTCAGTGTCGATTCCGGAGATTTCGGTCCACAGTCGACAACCTGGTCCTGCTAGTGGCGACTATTGAGCAGTCTTTCGTACGCAAGTATCGATATATTCTTTGATATCAGTAAGGCGTATGATACTACTTGGAGCCACTGTATTCTCCCACAAATGCAAGAATGGGGCATTCGTGGGCACCTCCCCATTTTCATACGGTCCTTCCTGTCTCACTGGTTTTCTGGAACCGAAGTTGGTTACACGTTGTCAGATCGATTTGCACAGGAGAATGGTGTCCCTCAGGGCAGTATTTCAAGTGTTACCCTCTTTGGCATAACCATAAATAGTATCTTGTATACGGTCAGGAGTCCTGTAGAGTGCTTCTTATTTGTGGACGATTTTGCTGTTTTCCGTTCCTCCTACAGCGTTGCAACAACGAGCCGCCAGTTTCAACTTACTGTGCGGCGGTTAGAGTGGGTTGTTAAGTCAGGTTTTCGGTTCTCTGCAAATAAGTGTGTGTGAATTCATTTTTATAGTTCTCGTCGTATTTTTAATATACCTCCGTTGTATATGGGGATCACCATCCTACATTTTAAAGTCTCAGTGCGGTTTCTGTGCCTCATTTTTTACTCCAGATTGTAGTGGTCGCCACACCTGAGAGACCTGAAAGTCTGAACCCTGAAGGCACTTGACACCTTAAAGTACCTCAGCCACAAGTCTTGGGGAGCGGATAGGGCGGGTCTCCTCCAGTTTTGTAGGGCTTTCGTGCGTTCACGCCTCGACTATGGGTGCGTGGTGTATGGATCGGCGAGGCCTTCCTAATTGAAGGTCATTGACGCTGTCCACCATGAGGGGCTCCGGCTGGCCAGAGGTGCTTATAGGGCCAGTGCCATAGGCAGCCTCTGTGCTGAGGCTGGCGAACCGCCACTTACCATCTGGCGGCAGCTCCTCCTGGTGTGTCAGGCGTGTAAGTACCTGACTTCATCCGCACACCATTCTGTTGCTCGAACGCCTCTTGATTGCCTTCTTCCAAACGTCTACTACCCACAGTGCCGTTTCGCATCTGCGTGTAAGTGTGTGCTGGTGTTCCTCGATGTGGAGCCAGTATGGCTCAAAATCCCGGGTTTTATCTGTCTGCCGCCCTGGTTACTGGAGAGGCCCAGAGTGATTATAGATTTGGTATTGGAATTGTATACAGTCTTGCGGGCACTAGAGCAGGTGAGATTTTCTTCAAGTGTTAAATTTCTTGCCTGTTCCGATTCTCTTATTGCCCTTCATTCTCTGTAACGTTTGTACCCAGCAGATAAAGTTGTCCAGGCCATCCACCATAGCCTCCTCCACCTACAACGGCTAGGGAAGGAGGTGTCTTTCTGGTGGGTACCAGGGCACATCGGCATTGGTGGGAACGAAAGGGCAGATCTGGCACTCAAGGAGGCGTGTCTCGATCTGCAGGTATCTCAGTGTGCCTGCACCCTGCATGCTATCACCTGGCTGTTGAGCTCAAAAGTCTTGCGTCGGTGGGAGGATGAGTGGCTGCACGTGACTAACAGTAAGCTCCGTTTAGTCAAGCCCACAACGCGGGTGTGGTGTACTTCCTTCCTGCTACCTAGACGGGATGAGTTTATCCTCAATCGTCTTTGTGGCAGCAGCCCTATGACGCATGGCTTCCTGCTCTGGCGAGAAGACCCTCCAATGTGTGGTGTGTGGTACAGATCACTGTGAGCCATGTTTCATTGGACTGTGTTGTATTTTGAGACCAGCGGGCCCCGGCTGATTTGCCAACGGATCGGCAATCTCTTTTAGGTAACAAACAAACGAATGTAGTTAGAGTTTTAATGTTTTGTTCATTGTCCAATGATCAGTTGATCAACTGGAAGACGAAATGCTGTGAGATACTATAGAGGAATATGACGGCGTATTTGAACAGCCTGAGAATGAAGATGTCACTGAGTTCACAAGAAATCCACCACAACAGGCATACACAAACAAAGACAATTGCACTCTATCCGTGCAACAAGTAGAATATGATACAACCAGATGTAGACCCTATATTACACCAGTTCGTTTTCTCTACGGGGGTAGCACCACAGTCACTAGGAAAAACCAAACAGTAACGTAGCTGAACAAAAAGACACATCCTGCAGCGGCACAACACCAGACACAACCACCCCAGAAACTGAGAAAGAACGTTCACCGTTTATGAACAAGTCCCCGTTAGAGATCCAAAACAACAAGTCACTACCAGTGGAAATGCTCAGCAAAAACACATCAAACTCCATACTATCAGAAACCATAAAGCAGGAAAGACGCGATGCAATACAAAATCACTCGAAATCAGAGCAACAAACAAACAGTCAAGAACACCAACCAGACACATCGAAGGACCCCAAGCTGAATAACGTTAATTACCTAAACCTCGAAATCTTAGAAGTTAACCTACGGCTTAGCAGACTAGAAAGAAGGATATATTTCAAACAGCTCTCCGCTATGGAATAAAAAACTACGCATGAAAACGGGGATAAAATCGGCTTCCCAAATACAGAACAAACTGACAGGGGTTGAAAATCTGCCGACGAACCTCAAAGAACTATGTAAGCTTTTAGGGGAGACATGTGTGCGAAGGGTAGAGGGAATATACCTAGAGTTAAGTACACAAGGACTTCGTGAGGGCACATGAACGTGTGTTTTTGGATTTTAAAGAAACCACACCCAACTGTTCTTCCTTCTCTGGATATCCCTTCTGAAGGTAACACAACTATATTGCCAGGGCATTACTCTAGTAAACATGGAACTAGATTGGCTTTTAGAACAAACAAAAGCAGACGTCGCTTGCGTTCAGGAACCATTTCTGCGAGGCGGGAAGATCTCAGGGCTCCCCCCACATTATTTCAGAATAGCAGGAACACAAAACGCGAAAGCCGCGATAATAGTAGTTAATAAAAACCTCATAGTAACGTAGAGCACCCAGTTTTGCTCCGAACACATTGCCAAAGCAGAAATAACAGACGGGCAGGATGTGTGGCTCATGTCGTCTACTTACCCTCAGTACTAGTACGATATAGAACCTTTCTTAGACAAAATAAAAGACATTGCATTACACTCAGAAAGAAAAAAAAAATGGTTCAAATGGCTCTGAGCACTATGGGACTTAACTTCTGAGGTCATCAGTCCCCTAGATCTTAGAACTTCTTAAACCTAACTAACCTAAGGACACCACACACATCCATGCCCGAGGCAGGATTCGAACCTGCGACAGTAGCGGTCGCGCGGTTCCGGACTGCATCACCTAGAACCGCTCGGCCACTTCGGCCGGCTCAGAAAGAAAAAAGCTGCTCATTTTAACTGATATCAGTGCAAAATCCCCCTTGTGGAACTCAGATAGAACTGAAGACAGAGGGCAACTAGTGCTTGACGTGGTAAATGAATGCAATCTCTTCATACTAAATATTGAATCAGTCACCTACCTACCACGCAGACGCCGATGGTGTAAGTAACATAGACCTTTCACTAGGGAACGCAAAATCTCTTCCACTAGTCAACACACATGGAGGGTATTAGGTAGAGCCACACACAGCGACCACAACGCAATCGTCATAACCACGGACAGATATATCAATACACATAACATGGACCATGAACAGCAGCATTTACTCATAGGAAAAGCCGACTGGCAAAAAGTTAGAGATATTGGTGAGGCGTCGTCATTACACACTGTTCAAGGCAGTATAGATTAAAAAACGCATGTAGTGACAGATGTCCTACAAAGAACACAGGAAACTGCTATACCACGGGCAAAATCTGGGTGACACAAACAAGCATGCTCGACAGAACTGGAAAGACTAAGGAAGGATTCACGGGAAAAAAAAGTACTACCAACAAGCAAAGACAGCTCCTGAAAGACAGATACACATGATCTCTATCGTGACGCTACACAGAAATACCAAAAATAGCTAAAGACAACAAGGCAAGACTACTGGACCAATTTTGTAAAAACCCAGCTACAGAACGACATCTTTCAAGATAGAAACAGAACGAGTTCAGACACCGACAGTTCTGTCAACACTAAAACCAGCTGACATCACAGTGACCAGAGGATGGAGAAGCACAGCAGAGTATCTTCTGAACAGGCTCCTCCCAGGTTATGACCACACACAAGGCGAGCATGAGGCAACCATACATCAGCGACAGTGTAACCATGCCATTCGCGCAAGAAGAAGTCGCGACGGAAATGAGCAGGCTTAAAAACCGAAAAGGAGCCGGCCGAGACAAAATGCTTTCAGAAACATTAAAACAAACAGTAACACAAATGTCAACTTTTCTTACTAACACAAATTACGCCTTTTCTTACTAACATGTTCAACGAGGCACTACTAACAGACAGTACTCCAAACCTTTGAAAAACTGCCAATGCAGTAATAATCAGGAAATCACAAGACAGTGCCAACAGACCCCAAAACGTACCGACCTATCTGTCTCTTAAACACTCTCGGCAGGGTACAGGAAAGGCTCCCGTGTTACTATTTACAATCGCACGGACGCGTCATCGTCCTAACGCCCCATCAATTCGGCTTTAAGGAAGGTAGATCAATAGAAAACGTCGGAAACCAAGCACTGACAGCTACAAATGGCATCAGCGACAAATACGTGACCGCCATACTAATCGACATAACCGGAGCCTTTGACAACTTGAGGTGGCCATCCCTCTTCGCCAGGTTATGGAAATAAGGCTATCAGCTTCCCTCTGCAATCTCCTCGACTACTGCAGAGGCAGACTGGCGGAGTAGAGGGCTGGTACACGGAAGGTTGTCAAGAGAATAACAAGGGGATGTCCACAGCGCTCGATCTGCGGACCAATATTCTGGAATATCGCAGTAGAGCTCTTGCTGAACTCCCTGGACAGTGACGACACTGTAAGAGATGTGGTGACTTACGCAGATGACCTGTCGTAGCGGTGTCAGCCAATTCACGCGCAGCACCAGAGACAAAAGGCGCGCAGCTATTTAAGAAATTAACAGTTGATGCAAAGAAAATAAATTAAAATAGCTCCCAACAAAATTGTGTATTTCCTGCTCAGAGGGACACTACAGAGGATTCCAGTTCTAAAATTAGACAACACAATCTTACAGAGGAAGCAAGCCACACGATGTATCGGACTGCATCTTAACAAAAAAACAGACTTTCAACCATCATACAAAAATGACAATTGACAAAGCCTCCAAAATTATGCACAAACTAGCAAGACTAAACACACCTCAGTACAAAAATGGTTCAAATGGCTCTGAGCACTATGGGACTCAACTGCTGTGGTCATAAGTCCCCTAGAACTTAGAACTACTTAAACCTAACTAACCTAAGGACAGCACACAACACCCAGCCATCACGAGGCAGAGAAAATCCCTGACCCCGCCGGGAATCGAACCCGGGAACCCGGGCGTGGGAAGCGAGAACGCTACCGCACGACCACGAGATGCGGGCACACCTCAGTACAAATTACGTATTGAGACGATAAGGACCTACAACACTGCGATATTTGAATCCATCGCATGCTTCGCCGCAAGTGCTTGGGTTCACAGACAGGACATACAGACTAACAAGACAACTGCAAGACGAGGTCAACGTAGTGTACTCCTGAGAATGAGCGGAGGCTTCGACACCACGTCACTAGAGGCACTTTGCATTGTGATGGGGACCTGCCCTATAGACATAACAATACGTTACAGAGCCGCACTTTACTGGCTTAAGAGGGACAGGCTCGATAAAGTCACCGAAATTACGGTAATCAACATTATGAACAAAATGCAAATGACACAATGGCGGATTCAAACATGGCAAAGAGAGTGGGATGCATCCGACAAGGGTCGCTGAGTGCTCTCTTTCTTTCCCGATGCACGCGAAAGACTACAACTGAAACATGTCGACCCAAAGGGGATGGTCCATTTCCTGACAGGCCACTAACTAACAGGGACTAACTAACGATGAAGTATGCATATGCGGAGAAACTGGGACACCAGAACATGTCACACTGCTGTGCAACACGCCGGCACAAGTAAGACCTATACAGAACGACAATGACACCGCCAGAATAATACGTAATGCCGATTACTGGAACACAATAAATAGCGTAGCCGATATTGTATCGAACACTCAGCACGAAGAATACAGGCGCCAAAACCCATATGGAAGGAGGCGTAGACAAGCACTAACAACACAACAAACCACATGGGAGGACACAAACACGACCACAGATTCCGAAACAGAGAAAGGAACACTTACTGAACATGACTCAGAAAGGATCAACATCTAAGGGACCAAAACCAACAATACATGGCACTGCATGCCACAACACAATCACAAACACCGTAACAATCATAAAACAAATAAACACCGGCACCACATACTAAGACTGTAGTAATAAGGTAATGTCGCTTGGGAGGAGAAGGCTGAAAGAACTTTTATTCCGAGGCTCCTCCTCCCCAATGACATACTACAAAGTGTTTAAAGTATACTGCATACAAGCAGTAATGTATTGCTCGTCTTATTATGTGCAGACAGAAGTATATTCTCTTCTCTATTCAAAGCTACAATCAATGAATTTTAAACATCAGTAATGTATTAAGTTATTTAAGGAATAGTGCATTCAAGTAGCAATGAACTATATTCTATTTCTACTAACAAATTACAAACATAAATGTATTTCTCATGTAAAGCTAAACCTCATGTACTTCATGTATGAAGTGCTGAATCAGTTTTTAATCTTTATAAGCTGTGTAAACACGCATTAGCACAAACCATTTCAAATGAGAAAAGCTCGAGGTTGTACCGAGACCGTCTCATCTGCAATAGGTAGAAGTAGGCTGTTATAAACCAACATGCTACTTAAGCTATATTACACATTAAAATACAGCGTATCACTTCCCTCTACATACTGCAAATTATTTTCAGCGCACTCATTGTATTATTTTTTTTTCTTTGACATTTGCATTATACAAATTATATTCTCATCCGCTGGGTAGTAGCAAATTATATATAATCATTTTAACAATTGTTAAGCATTGAATTCACTGTAACCTCAGACAAATCTCTATATATTATGTTTCTTTTATTACTTAAAAAAAGCATTAACAACTGTATACCAATAAGATTGTAACAACGAGAAGTCTTTGCTGTTAGATTCAGAAGCATCCGACCCAGCTTACATTTCAAGGCGGTGCGTTACTCTGTACTGTTAATGAAATAAATAAATAAATAAATAAATTGTCCAATGTTTCAACCAAGATTTTAAGGAGAGGATTTTAATTCATTTACAGGACAACTGGCTCACTCATATTTTATGTAAGTGGCCAGCCATTGACAATCTCCTGTGGCGTCTTTTTACCTCCTTTCTGGTTTTACTTATATCTTAGTCTCTTGTATAACACTTTCAGTCTTTCAGTCTTTTCCCGCTGTCTTTTCGTGTACGACCCCATTTAACTAACTTTGTACACACTCTTTTCTTTTCATGTGTGTAAGGTCGTTGATAAGCTTGGTGTCGAGCACCTGTAAGCTACAACACACCCACACACACTGATTCACCTCTTGCTTTAAAAACAGACAGCAAAAGGTTATTATCCAGAGTGCTGAGAATGGCCATGATGTGGGGTCTGAATGGGGCACATTTAAATGGGGGTGTGCTCCAGCGATCAATGCTGGGGCCACTCCTGTTCCTTGTTTGCATAAATGATATGCCCCCTAGTATTACAGATGATTCTAAAATATTTCTGTTTGCTGATGACCCTAGCTTGGCAGTAAAGGATGTTGTGTGCAGCGTTGGCACTGTTTCAAATAGTGCAGTTCATGACATAAGTCCACGGCTTGTAGAAAATGAATTATTCTTGTTGAAAGGATTAATACTACCATTTTTACGGTTCGAACAATATCTGAAGTGACAGTTCGACAGAAAAGTGTGCACTACCTTGCTGCATCCATTTTCAATAAGCTGCCACAAGAGTTCAAACATCTTAGCAGTAATACATCCGCTTTCAAATGGAAACTGAAGAGTTTTCTCATGGGTCACTCCTTCTATTCTCTCGAGGAGTTACTTGAAATATTAATCTGATTACTGTGATATATTGTCGATTGCGTTCACATAAACTTGCAGCTTGTCCTTTTTTGGGCCATAAACATTTTATTTTATCTGTTATTGCTTTTATGTTGTAGTTTACTGTACTGACACGTTACATGACCTTGCAGATTTGCTCCTTAATTTGGAGCTAACATGGAAAAAACACCATGAACATTTTATATACTGTGGTGATAAAAGTCATCGGATACTAATATCGTGTCAGACCTCTTTTTTCTCTGGACAGTGCAGCAGCTTAACGTGGCATGGACTCAGCAAGTCGTCGGAAGTCCCCTGCAGAAATAATGAGACATGTTGCTGCCTCTACAGCCGTCGATAATAGGGGAAGTGTTCCTCGTGCACGATTTAGTACACGAACGGACTCTAGATTATGTCCCATAAATGTATGATGTGATTCATGTCGGGTGATTTGGGTGTCCAGAATGTTCTCCAGACCAATAGCCAACAATTGTGGCCCGCTAACATGGTGCATTGTCATCCACAAAATCTCCTTTATTGTTTGGAAAGCCGGCCAGTGTGGCCGAGCGGCTCTAGGCGCTACAGTCTGGAACCGCGCGACCGCTACGGTCGCACGTTTGAATCCTGCCTCGGGCATGTATGTGTGTGATGTCCTTAGGTTAGTTAGGTTTAAGTAGTCCTAAGTTCTACGGGACTGATAACCGATTTTAAGTCCCACGGAGCTCAGAGCCATTTGAAACATTTGACCATTGTTTGCAAACATGAAGCCCATAAATGGCTGCAATTGGTCTCAAAGTTGCCGAACATAACGATTTCCAATCAATGATCGGTTCAGTTTGGACAGACAACCCAGACTATTCCATGTAAAGAGAGCCCACACCATTATTGAACCGCCACCAGCTTGCACATCGCTTTGTTGACTCGGTTCTATGGCTGCGCCACTCTCGAATGGTACCATCAGCTCTTACCAACTGAAATCTGGGCTCGTCTGACCAGGTAACGATTTTTCAGTTGTCCATGGTATAACTGATGTGGTCACGAGCCCAGGAGAGACGCTGGAGACGATGTCGTGCTGTTAGTTAGCAAAGGCACTCGCGTCAGTCTTCTGCTGCCGTAGTCCATTAATTCCAAATTTGGCCACACTGTGCTAGCGGATACTTTCGTCGTACGTCCCACATTGATTTCTGTGGTTATTTCACTCGGTGTTGCTTGTCTGTTAGCACTGACAACTCTACGCAAACGCCACTTTTCTCGATCGTTAAGCGAAGGCCATCGTCCAGGGTCCAGGGCGGGGGGTAAAGCCTTAAATTTGATAGACTCTTGACACTTTGCATCTCGAAATATTGAATTGCCCACCGATTTCTACACTGAAATGTCCTATGTGTCTAGGTCCGACTACCATTCCCTGTTCTAAGTCGGTTAATTCCTATAGTGCGGCGGTAATCACGCCGGGAATCTTTTTACATGAATCACCTGGGCACTAGTGACAACTTCTCCAATGCACTGCCCTTTTACACCTTGTGTACGCCATACTACCGCCATGTGAATAAGTGCGTATCGCTATCCCATGACTTTAATTACCTCACTGGATTTTATTTACGTTTTCCTTCTTTAAATTACGCAAATTGAACCAAAACGTCAGAGACCATACATTCATTCTCGTCCACTGGCTCTTGCTGATCTGTTCTCTTTCATTCTTTCATAAGTCATTAAGTCGAACTTCCTCCGACACTTGCCAACTACCGTAGCATATATGGTGGGCTAATCGCCCTGGACATGAACCACTGGTTTCCAAGGCAGAAGTTCGACTCGTGTCAGCTGCTGTTGTAGAGAGAATGAGAACAGCTCATCTGTCGCACAACACGAACTCAACAACTGGTGGACTTATTACTCAGAGTTGGTCTCGCAATGGTGGCGGCCGCATCTGATGTCAGCTGCTTGATCGGCTGCAACCTGGCGGTGAGTGGCTTAGACCTCACGATGTGGTGGATGCTACCAGACTACACGTACCTCTGCTAAAATCAACGAATGGTTAACAACACGTTCGTTATGCTGATGTATGGCTTGCAACCACGTGCAAGTCAACACCCTGTGGTTCGACGATGTAGTAACCCCATGGCTCATCCCACAGTGGCACTGCCTTTCTGCTACGTCGCCAGGATTGCGATATGTGGCTTGACATACCTCGTGGTAGGTAAACAGGCATGTTGACATACCATTTTCTCAGCGCCCTCTCATAGTTTTCAACACAGATATAGGAGAGCTACTATTTCGACGGTAGTGCCCAAACTGTAGCGGCGGCGCTACAGGACTGAACACTGCCACAAAAATGAGAAAAAGGTTTTGTTTCCAGTTGATTTTACAGTAACAAACTGTATTTTCCAATCACATTAATGTGTCCACCTGTCAAAAACCTGACTAACAGACTTCTGCAGTGCGGTCTGCTGTGTTCAATGGAAGAAGGGGGTTATTGTGTTTCTGGAAGGTACCGACTGGAATGTGGAGCCATACCGACTGCTGCGCCGTGGGCTGCTGCGCTAGGTTTCTCGGTTGAGAATCTGTAGCCGAACAGCCCGATCGAGATGGTTCCAAAAATTCTCTGTTTGGTTTAAATCCAGGCAGTTTGGTGGCCAGGGCATGGGTAAGCTCATCATGGTGCTCTTCGAACCAAGCACGTACACTGTGTGCTGCGTGACACATTGCACTCACCTGCTGGTAGATGCCACCATGTGAGGGTGGGCATGGTTCCAAGGACAGGTAAATACTTGATTCATTATGAGTTCCCCATACTATAAGCTCTCTCATTACCTGCTTTCAGACGCTTCACGCCGTACACGGTAGCGGCCATCTGTCTGGTGGAGCATAAAATGTGATTCATTAGAAGTCCATCTATCGTTGAAAATTCGTCGCCGTTGAACAATATTAGTGAACAGTACACACATATGCAGCAAACTTCGGCTGAACCGTCGTACTGGGACTCCGCTGTTTTCCTCTTCGTTCAACGGGGCAGTCGGTTGCTCAATTACTGCACGTCAGTTCACCCATACTCGTCTTCACAGCCGTCATTCACCCCAATCATCTACAGCCCGTACTGCACCACAGTCGCCTCGGCGCCGGTTTTGGATAGTGCCATTTTGCCATGACAGTACAACCACGGTGTCACACGAATTGTCTACAAACTTAGGCATATCGGAAATGCTTCCACCCTTGGCCCGAAGCCAATGATCATGGCCTTTTGGACGTCAGCTGAAACGCTCCGTTTCGTGCATTACTACTGCGACTGCACTGTTTTCTGCACTTTCCGGACACGCTTTATATACCCTCTACTATAAAGGGTATATGGCTGTTACCTGCGAGTGGTAGTTGCACGTTGACGTTCAACATAGGCAATGATCACATTAATGTGACTAGACCGTTTATTACATGTAAGCCGACGCACTATCCACGAGGATTTCATTTCCCAGTATTTGCGAACAAGATGACCGGTCTGACACTAGTTGTGTGCAAACTCTTCATCTCACTTTGTGAACAATGCAGTACCCAATCGTACACAACTTACATTTTTCAAATCATTTAACAGTGCTGCATTCAAAAAATCAACTGCAACACTAGGGTGAAGCGAGGGAAATGGGCAGCCAATTAAAGTAGTGAAAAATCGTGTATACCACTCGCTCGGTAATACGAGGGCTGTCCAGAAAGTAAGTTACGATCGGTGGCGAAATGGAAACGACTATGAAAATCCGATAAAGCTTTGCAAAGATGTGTTGGGCAGTGTCTTTACTACGACTCTACGTAGAATTATGTCGCTCTTTTCATTCCTGAGCTCTTAGTGAGCGCGTAAAGATGTTATAGAAAATAGTGTCTCCCGCCAAGTACGAGGGCCTGGTGAGAATTTTCCCCTGAAGCTATGCAACCAACATTACATAACTGTCGTGCGGTTTCTTCTTCAAGACAATTCTCAACCTCATTCTGCAGGGGCAATGAAGATGTTCCTGCATCGTTTCAATTGGAAATGTTTGGTTACCCGCAATACAGCTCGTAATTGTCTCCCACTGAGTATCATCTCTGCTCAAACGAACCGCTGGCTATGAAGACAACATTTTGGCACAGACAACGAGCCTTAGGCCAGCGTAGAGAATTGGCGGAAAGCACTGGCGGCGGCCTTCTATGATGAGGGTATTGGAAAGTTGGTACAACGCTACGACGAATGTCTGAGTCAGAACGGCGACTACGTAGAGAAGTAGCTGAAAGGTGTAGCTAACTGTTACAAATGAAACTTTTCTGATTTTCACTGTGACTTTCATTTCGCGATCAATCGTAACTTACTTTCTGGACAGCCCTCGTACTTAACCTCGTAATTGCTTAAGCTCGTTCTTCAAAGAACTCACTAAATGTAGTAACACACACATAAAACATATTTTGCATCCCCTCGGTTCCTAGAGTTCCGGAACATGTACAGAAAATTGGAATAGAAATTAACATAAACATCACTTCCGCCCTTTATATTGCTCATAAAAACCACACATTGCATGTTGTACCACCATACAGCGCGAACTTCAGAGGTGGTGGTCCAGATTACTGTACACACCGGTAGCTCTAATACCCAGCAGCATGTCCTCCTCTTGCATTGATGCATGCCTGTATTCGTCGTGGCGTACTATCCACAAGTTCATCAAGGCAGTGTTGGTCCAGATTCTCCCAGCCCTCACCGGCGATTCGGCGTAGATCTCTCTGAGTGGTTGGTGGATCACGTCGTCCATAAACAGCCCTTTTTAATATACCCAGTCATGTCCGATAGGGTTTATGTCTGGACAACATGCTGGCGACTCTAGTCGAGCGATGTCGTTATCCTGAAGGCATCATTCAAAAGATGTGCACAATGGGGGAGCGAACTGTCGTCCACGAAGACGAATGCCTTGCCAGTACGTTGCCAATATGGTTGCACCATCGGTAGGAAGATGGCATTCACTTATCGTACATCCTTTACGATGCCTTCCATGACCACTAGCGGCGTACTTCGGCCCCACATAATGCCACCCCATCTTGCCGCACTCGCTGGGCAGTGTGTCTAAGGCGTTCAGCCTGACCGCGTTGCCTCCAAACACGTCTCGGACGATTGTGTGGTTGAAGGCATATGCGACACTCATCGGTGCAGAAAAAATGATGCCAATCCTGAGCGGCCCACTTTTTGTTGGGCCCATCTGTAACGCAGTGCATGGGAGTGCATGGGAGTGAAGTTGCGCATCATGCAGCCTATTGCGCACAGTTTGAGTCGTAGCACGACGTCCTGTGGCTTTATTCAACATGGTAGCGTTGCTGTCAAGGCTTCTCCGAGCCATAATCCTTAGGTAGCGCTCATCCACTGCAGTAGTAGCTTTTGGGCGGCCTGAGCGAGGCATCTCATCGACAGTTCCTGTCTCTCTGTATCTCCTCCATGTCCGAACAACATCGCTTTGGTTCACTCCGAGACGCCTGGACACTTCGCTTGTATAGAGCCCTTCCTGGGACGTGATATAACCTCGGTATTTACCGTCTAGGCGTGGTTGAACTACAGACAACTGGAGCTATGTACCTTCTTCCTGGTGGAATGACTGGATCTTATCAGCTGTCGGGACCAATCCGTTTAATAGGCACTGCTCATTCATGGATTTTTACATCTTTGGGCGGGTTTAGTGGCATCTCTGAACAGTCAAAGGGACTGTGTCTGTGATATAATATCCACAGTCAAAATCTATCTTCAGGAGTTCTGGGAACCAGGGTGATGTTAAACTTTTTTTGATGAGTATGTATGTGCTTTAGGCTGGGTGACGTATGCAAAGATAACGTGTTGACATGGTACTTTTCACTGCACTGTGCAATATGAAAATCTCTTCGGGTGCAACATGCATGCTAAATATAATTTGCGGGATAATCCACACAAATCTCCCCGAAATTCTGGCAACCAATTATCAGGTCCCAGTTGTCGTGCCTTCTGCATATGACGTACGACGACAGGTTGATTCTACTGGTAGCTTCTGTACACATTTTCGAGAGTGGACTTGTGCCCTGATTACCACAGAAAATTTTATATCATGCTTACGAGTTGCCTCACAGACGCAGCAAAATTCTCAGGGATCCAGGAATGCGTTCGTGCCTAGTTACGGACCACAATGATATACAGCAGATAATTAATAGTCGGTCGAAATGCCTTAGGTCTTGCAGATATGTAACTTGATATCTTGAAACATATCATGTAGTCTCCAGCAGAAATTGCCGCAAATTGAACTTTAATAACTTTAGAAATGATTACGGTGCACAGGCAATTCCGTCGTAAGTCCGTAAAAAAGTTAACAATAGCAAGAACTCCACAAAGTTAAACGATGTTTTGTCTTACCTGGATGGCGAAATATAACATCTGACATACTGGTGTCTGCAAGTGACTATAGTAAGGCACTCTGCTGCACTGCCTACTGTTACTTACTCGTTGGTGCTCAGACAATCGTTCTTAATAACTAGAGGTGCAGCTGGTTCAGACTTAAACTTCATGGGCGTTAATACTTCTCGACATCGAGCTACTATTGTTTCTGAATGTTACGTTGAAGGTGTATTCACCTTGCTAGTAACGGTAACAAATTTCCTGAAGCAGTCCGCGATAACTGTGTATATTTTGAGAACAAAACTATCAAGATCCTTTAATATGTTTTTCCTTAGACTTTCACTTCGCTGCATTTATCGTCATATCTGTGTTTATGTTAAAGGTACATGTATTATGCTTCCATTAACGAGCGATAGGCCTGTATTGGAATCCTATAGGACACGTTTCGGAGGTAGCAACACACGAATCGAAGCCATAACGCTGCCAGCAGGGCTTCTTCCAGACCTCCACCAGGTTCTTTCTCAGGAATAATCTGTGATTATAACATTGCCTTATTTTTTCTGGTTTCAGAACATTTCTAATATACACTGACTAGCGACTCGCACATGTTTCTCGCGGGTAGCACGACTTGCATGGCGAAGTGGTAATAAATTGCACACTCAGACCTTTTTAGTGAACCACTCAATCGTCCAGCGGAAATTGTGTATTAAAACCGTGTAGTAGCTCCTGAGATGAAATTTCACACACAGACCAAAAACGCAACCGTGAACTTAAATTTATAATACGTATAGGCTTGACAAACATTTTGACCATTTCTTTCAGAGCGTATGCGTCCACCTTCGAACGCAGTGTGCCGGCCGCGGTGGTCTCGCGTTTCTAGGCGCTCAGTCCAGAACCGCGCGAATGCTACGGTCGCAGGTTCGAGTCCTGCCTCGGGCATGGATGTGTGTGATGTCCTTAGGTTAGTTAGGTTTAAGTAGTTCTAAGTTCTAGGGGACTGATGACCACAGATGTTAAGTCCCATAGTGCTCAGAGCCATTTGAACCATTTTTCGAACGCAGTACGGAAGTGATTCTATATGACATGAATTCTTCTAGTTCATCATAGAATTTCGGCGTTTGTCACCAGGTTCGTTTAATTACGGGCATTGCATTGAGGGCGTGTAAGTGGCACGTGATAGTATTCTAGACGTGCCCCTTTCTGTGTCAGACCAGGAGAATGTGGTGTCAGAGATATCATCGAGCGTTCACTATCGTATTCCTCAAACCACTGTAGCACGATTCTGGCTTTCTGACACAATCCTGCTGCGAGATACCTTCACATCAGGGAAGACATGAAGCATGAGCGGGTGTAGGTGGTCCGCAATAATGTCTACGTCATACACAGCTGTCATAGCGACTTCGATTACAACCATAGGTCCCATAGACCTTGAGGTGAATATCCTCCATAGCTTAATACTGCCCAAATCTGCCTGAGCCAGTAGCGAGCTGTATGTTTCGAGCAGCTATTCATCCTTTCGATGGCGTATCCGTAAGACACCAGCGACCTTGTGTAATAAGAAATATGATTCTTCTTCCGTGGTCGAGTTAATTATGTCCTTGGGTTAACACGGGAGTACGTCGGAGATAGCCGACCAACGCGGCTGTGTCCGAGATTATTGTTACCAAACGCTGGGTATCAAGAATCTGAACTTCATAGAAGTGGCTTATGCTAGAGGATCTCCCAAATTGCGGCCCTTATTGTTGATACAGTCAGTCCCCATTCGACTCTGCTCCTATTATATACGTCCTTACCGCGTCCCCAAGCCGCATTCAACATCGCAGTGAGCAGACGTCATAATGTTTCTGTCCGTCTGTGTATGTTTAAGACTTTTCCCTAAATCGATTAACCCTGCGCAGGCGCGTGGCGGCATACAGTGCCGCCAGTTTTGTTTTCGTTCAATAATTACGTCAGCGCGCCGAGCACACAACAGTGGTGCTAGATATGCTTCGATTGTTTAGTCACGCGCCAAACTGCATTACTGCGCCGTCATTATACCCACCATAACAGCTGTGACTCAATGTGAAGTGGACGACTGCACCGAGACGGCACTGCGTACCGCAAGCGCCCGGTAATGTAAGTACATGTTGCCGTACCACTGTCGAATGTTTTGATGATTAGAAGCTTTGTTTTACAACTCTGTGGGTGAATTATGATTTAGTTATTAACATTGCTTTGGTATTAGAATTATTTTATTGTCTCGCAGGTCTGCACAAGGGAAAGGACTAACACCAGAAGAAATTGAGCGTCTTCTTCTGCCATCATCTGACGAAGATTACGCAGATTTCTGACGGCTATGAGGAAGCAGAAATAATTGAAACTGCAGATCATTCCAGCGAATCTGAGCAGTCATGAAGTAAAAGGATTGCCACATGATGACTGCCATTTTTATATTGTTAAACACCAAGTAACTTTGTGGATAAATAATCCGTTAGCACTACCAGGGAAACCAAAACGTGAGAATATAATCAAAGTCCTACCTGGCCCTAAACGCAATGGTAGATAAGCTAAAATTGAAATTAAAACTTTTCTCAAATTGTTTGACCCTGAGATAATTGACTATGTCGTTGCAAACTGAAACAAGTACATAAATAACAAGAGATCGTCTGTGAATTGCTCAAGGGCTAGAGATTGCAAAACTACTTCTGCTTCTGAAATAACGGCTCTTTTAGGAACACTGTTTCTCATTGCTGTACAAAAAGGAGGACGCATAAATGTATTAGAACTGTGGGCATCAAATGGAACAGGAATAATTATTATAAGGGCACCATTTAGCTACAAGTGCTTTCTGTTCTTGCTCCGGTCACTTAGGTTTGACGATACTTCTATAAGAAAAGAACGACTAGCAACTGATAAACTTTCTGCCATCCGCAATCTCCACTCAGCATTTCTGAACAACTGCAGAAATAACTACAGTCCAGGGGAGTTCACAACCATAGACGAAGTGCTTGTCCCATTTCGTGGACGTTGTGGCTTTGTTCAGTACATGCCCAATAAGCCCGCTGAGTATGGATTGAAGTTGTATGCATTGTGCGATAGCAAGACATTTTATACTTTTAATTTTGAAGTATACTGCGGCAGACAGAATCCTGGACCATATGTTGCACCTAAACAGCCAATGGATATTGCGAAGAGATTGGTTGAGCCAATCGAGGGAATTCACGGGAATGTAACTACAGACAACTACTACAGTAGTTACCATGTAGCCCAGCATCTTTTGGAAAATGGGCTAACGTTCATTGGAACACTGAAAAAGAACAAGAAGGAAATTCCTCCGGAAATTTTGCCCAACAGATCGCGAGAAATTGGAAATTGTCTTTTCGGATTTCAACATGACTTCTGTCTTGTTTCGTGCCAGACAAAAAGGAACAAGGGTGTGCTTTTCCTGTCGTTGATGCATGAAACTGCTGAAATCGACACCGCTACAGACAAGTCTGTTGTAAATTTGGACTACAATGCAACAAAAGGTGGAGTCGATAATGTGGATTATATGTGTAGATCCTACTCTACACAAAGGACCACAAGAAGATGGCCCTTAGCATTGTTTTTTCTTCTGGATATTGCTGGGATAAATTCCCAGGTCTTGTTTTTTGCAAACAATCCGGAGAAAATATTCAGAAGAACAACCTACTCAACAAACCTGGCCTTGGCTCTGATGGACTGCCGTTTGAAAGAAAGTGCTCAGCTCTCTACTCTACCACGAGATATTCAAGGATCTCTGTCACCTCATCAATCAGTTCCCGCCAATCACGATGAGACTATAAAACTTTGTGTTGGTAAAAAAATTATAAAACTGCTGTCACTTGTAATAGCTCCAAAATATTCGTTTGCAAGTAACATTGCCACAGTGTTGTCACATGTAGTGATTGCAGAGCTTCTCCAGAGGAAGAAAGTGTGTGATTCTTGATACAGTATGTATTTACTGACTGCCTTATTCTTTATTATTACTACAAAGTTTTTACACATATTACACGTTTTTGTAAAACTTGCTTTAACAATGGTAAACAATCGAATCATATCTGTGGCTATAATTTATTTAGAATTTGTTATTAAAGTAGCGCTTGGGAAACATCCTGGAAACGTATGTCAGATATTCCCATGCACCTTTGATATATGTACACAGATTGTGGTGTCACCGCCAGACACCACACTTGCTAGGTGGTAGCTTAAATCGGCCGCGGTCCATTTAGTACATGTCGGACCCGCGTGTCGCCACTGTGTGATCGCAGACCTAGCGCCACCACAAGGCAGGTCTCGAGATACGGACTAGCACTCGCCCCAGTTGTACGACGACATTGCTAGCGACTATACGGACGAAGCCTTTCTCTCAGTTGCCGAGAGACAGTTAGAATAGCCTTCTGCTAAGTCCATGGCTACGACCTAGCAAGGCGCCATTAGCCTTACTTAGTTTGATAGTTATCGTATGAAATGTCTCAACAAGAAGAACGATGTATACAACAAGGATAAATAAAAGTTAAGTATTCGAGGAGCTGCATACTTTTCTTATTAGCATTCAATACTTATCCTGTTCCAGACTTCACGCCAGTCGGCTTGTGTGTACGCGTGCCTTTCTTTCAGCTACCCGTCACTGTGGACTGGGTGCCTTGTCAGTCCACAACACAGATCATATTAAAAGTAGCTGTTAAGAATGATGTTATAAACAACAAATAATTAATTCCACCAAAAAATTAAGAAAAAACTGCTCTTTTATGTATTTAATTGTAGGCGGCACTGAGTGCCGCACGCGCCCGCTGACGCAACAATCTTAAGCGCGCCTGCCGCAGGGTTAATACAAATGTTGGTGTGGTTCCCTAGACAAGATCACTGCTAATGTCGTTCCCCAATACAAGCTTATGACCCACCTCTAATGGCCTCGTCAATGGCGCAACATCAAACCTTAAGCTTCCTTCATACCTAACGTTGCTACTTGTGCTCTGCTAGGCATGATACTAGAGGAAGTGCTGTGTCCTCCCTTGCTTCACTTTGAACAGACTCATTCATTCAGATTCAGAAGGACCTGTAAAGAACTGTGAAACACAACAAATACTGAATGTTTTGCACACACATATTAATGCCAGAAGCGACAGAGCGATATGGGACAAAAAAAACTAGGATCAATTACGGTTTCACTTTCCGTTCATAACCAAACGGTAATCTATCATTTACCATTATTATCAATTTTATTATTACTACTATCTTTTAACCCACAGCTTCTCCCGTGTACGTTTGTCACATATATTGCACTGCACAGTTTTCTCCTCCCGCTTTCTCAGCCATGCCCTTATCTCCCCATATTTGGCCACCTCCTCCTCCCCCATCTCTATCTGCTCGCCCGCCATCCCTCTGCCATCATCTCCTCCTTATCGCTTCATCGCTCTCTGTATTTCCATTTCTTTTTTACGCTCTCGTGACGGTTTTTCCTTGTTCTCTTTCCCCTTTTCTGACTGTATCCTCTTCCTCCACCCTCTATCTGTCCTTCCCTTCCTCTCCTGTTTTTTCTTTCATGCCTCTATCTCCTCTTCCCATGGACTAAACATTTTCAATCACTTCCCTGTATCCATTTCCCCTCTTCCGTATGCATTTCCATCTGTGTCCTCCTTGCCCCACTCTGTCTGTCAAGTTCCTCCTCCCCCTAGTTCTGTCTAAATCCTCCTCCTCCTTGAATATACTCGTCTCCTCTCCTCCACTCTGCATCCTCTCTGCCCCCCCCCCCCTGTCTCTGTGAAACACCTCAACCTCCTCTCTCAGTATACGTCCTCCTCCACAATATTTCTATCATCTCCTTCTGTCTCTGTCCTTCTCCTCGTTACACCTCTCTCAAATCCCTTACCCCACCCCAATCCCTGCCAATTTCCTCCTCTCATCCTCTCATTACACTACTCCTCTCTCTCTCTGTTCATCCCCCTTTACCCACTCTCTCCATCTCCTCCTCTCTGTCCACTTGCTCGTCCCATTCTCTGTCCACATCGTTTTCTACCATCTTTCTGCCCATCTCCTACTCCCTCCTATCTCCGTCTCCTCCTTCCTCTCTAACAACTTCCTCTGCCCCCTCTTTATTTCCATCCCTGATCCCTCTCTCTTCATCTCCTCCATCTCATCTCTTTGTCCATCTGCTCATGGATTTACTGAGGATAGGTTTTAGGCAGAATGTAGGCGTCCAGTGGTGTCAGGAAATCTTCTGATAACTGGCTGGAGCTCCATAAGGTACTTTGAAGGGATACAGGTAAAAACCTGCAGCACACAGCATGCCATGACAGCCATTGGCACATGACCGGCTTAACGAGAAGTTCAAGACCAAGTGTGTTCATAGAAAGAGCTGGGGAACGAGAGAGCGATCTTGAAATGTTAGTTCCTTCTTGTCAGTCCACTGCATGTACCCGAGGTGTCCATTATCTGCCCTCTTATTGGATCACAGAGAGTGCTTTTGACGCTTACATCCGCCAGCAACACTCTACAGTATCGTCCCCTGTCAGCCATACCGAGTTTGGGAATGCTGTTCATGTTACGTGAAAGTGGATAGTTGCAGTTGCTGAAGACATCTGGTACCCTATCAGACGAAGCCAGGCCACTTGTCTACCATAAGACAAGGACTGACTGCATTGGAAACCCAATGAACTGAAAGAGAATCATAAATGTAAATTCCTAATGCACCTCCCCACTCTGACCGTCCACCACGTACGCATCTGCTCCTCAAATCTCTGAGCCATTCCCTCCATCCCACCTGGTCTCAGTCCACTTCCTCCTTTCCTATTACCCTACTCTCCCTCTCTATCTCCTCTTCTGACCATCTCCTCCTCGTCCATCTCCGCCTGGGCATTTCCTCCACCTCCTCTCTCTGTTCAACCCCCCCACCTCTGCCCTCTGCCTGTGCTTCTACACCTCACCCTCTCTTTGTCCATCTCTTCCTCTTTCAACTCCTCGCTCCTCCTCTCTCAGTCTTTTCTGTCCCCCTCTCTGTACACCTCCTCCCCCATTTTCCTGTCCCTCCTCTCTCCCTCTGCCCACAACTTCCTCTTCCATGTCTCCTCCTTCCACCTCTCTGTATGTCCATCCCATCATTCTTCCCCTCTCTGCCCAAACCCTCGTCCTATGTATCTCTCTTGCTGCCCATCTTCCCCCACCCAACTCTCTATTCGTCTATTCCTTGTCTCTCTCTACTCATCACCTCCTCCCTCTCTCTCTGTCCACATCCTCCTCCCCTCTGTCCATCTCCTCCTTCCTCTTTACTCAGTTCATTCCACCCTTCCCCCTATCTTTGTCTGAAATCTCATTCTGTCCCTCTCTCTGTCCATCTCCTACGTTCTCATTTTCACCCACGCCTCCACCCCAATCGGAGTTGGCTCTTCTCCCTACAGTAGTTCTTTCCAGTTGGTAAGTGGTATGTGTACCTTGTTTGTTTTAAATTTATATGATTGTTTACAAGATGTGGAACATACATACATGTATCTATTTTTATAATACTCGTATATCAAAAAGAATTATCCGATTAAATAAACCCATAACTATCATGTTACTTGAGATATGTGCGTGAAAAATGTATTGTTGGAAAGAGCAAATTCTCGGGTTTTACATAGTACATGAAAGAATCATCCAATGTAAAAAAATAATAACTACTATGTTATTTGAGACAAGGTGCATGGTCTATTTTTCTCTGCCGAGAACACAGAAAGCACATACATCGATGTGCTTGAGAACTTTCTTTTCCCACAGTTGGAGGCTGATTCGAGCGATTTCTTTTACTAACAGGATGGGGCCCCGCTATACTGTCATCTGGAACTGTGGGAATTTTTAAATCAAAGGATTACTGAACGATGGATCTGTCGCACTGGATCAAATGATTCAACCTTACATTACTGGTCTCCAAGGTCACCGGATCTGACTGTATGTGATTATTACTTGTGAGGGTTTATAAAAGACTGTTTGTGTGCCTCCGTTACCAACAATAATGAATGAACTGAGAACTCGCATAACAGCATCTGTGGAAGCTCTAACTCGAGACATGCTCGTTGAAGTGTGGGAAAAATACGAATACCGCATTGACATACGCCGTGCATCTCAAGGGGGCATATTGTACACCTATGAAAAATGATGGAAAATACTTTTTCAGTTTCACTTTCATCAAAAAACAAAATTCATTGTATATTTTTATTAGTTTCAGAAATACAGACGTGCCAGATCTAGTGATTTTTTTATACACCCCGTACATAACTTATATAAAAATTACTTTTGTTTAAAAAAGGGCTTTTTATTGTTGACTGTATTATCCATTGAAAGCCATCGCCCAATCCGTAGTAATACTCGTGCAGTTACGTGTGTGAAACAAACAATATCAATTTCAACCTGGTAGTAGGTACTGTGGTATTACAGTCTAGATGGCTGTTACAGTGACTGTAAATGTACCTACATTTTTCTGCAGCAGAGATCATTGTAGGGACATTAAAAATATTTTATTTAGTTACACAATGCCGAAGTTTGCTTGAAGACCTTTTTTGTAAAAGAAGGAATGTGTTTCTCTCTCTGCAGCGTGTCAAGAGGTAAAATTATACCTTGACTCTGCAATTCATGAACTTGTTTCAAAATTCCAGTCAGCCTGCATCAGGAAGTATTTTATTATATCATTCCTTGCAACGAAGTCTGTTTCACTGTTCCATTTTGTTCCTTTTAGTAACATTAATTTCTGAATACCACGTTATTAGATTTACTGAGCGTTAATAATTCTACGAGAAAGTGTTTTCGCTGCAGGTGTTGTTTTGGACAGAGATTTACGAACTTAATTTACGGACGGCTTACCAGGTAACTGCTGCTGTAAGTGGGAGAACGCCTCTTCTTTCTCTTGTTACGGCTGGAAACATCAGGTAATTGGACCCAGTAATTAACGCTGCTAATTTAATCTACCCGAATAATCCCGATTACCATTTGTTTATTTTAGCGACTTGCCAAGTAAGCAAACTTCATGTGCGTGAGAGTGTTACTAGCCTGCGATATGCAGAAGTCAATCGAACAAAATTAGAATCGAAGATACAGTAGAGTCGTCACCATCAAAAAATGATATCATAACGTTTAGGTACAATACTTCAGACTGATACAAATTCTGCCAAATTTGTAGGTACTGAATTTCTTTTACGTTTACTTGGAAAATCTATAGTATTTTAAGTTCCGTCCAAGTCGAGCTAGGTTACGTTTTTTAAATAACTAAAGCATTTAGGAATAAATTCCAATGTTTTCTACCTCTTGAGATAAGATATTATCTTAGGAGGATAAACAAATTTGCTATATGTAATTGCTAATTCTGATTAGTGTTTACGTCTAATGAATTCACCCTGATTTTAATATATCTGGACTAAATTTATCTCAACAGCAGTCATAATATATTTTGAGTGGATTTTTTGATAATCTATGTTGTCATCCCAGCAATCTTTATCAGAATTAAAATACATTCTGAACTAAAAAAAACGGTGCTCCACTCAGGAATTATCCGAATGGGCAGAAATTGGTAGATGTGATGTATTTGTACAGACAAACAAATGATTACAGTTTCAGAAGAATTGGGTGATTTATTCAAGAGAAAAGCTTCGCGAACTGAGAAAATCAATAACGGCTTGATCCACTTCTGGCCCTTATGCAAGCACTTACACGTCTTGGGACTGATTGATAAAGTTGTTGTGTATTCTACTGAGGAACATCGTCCCAAATTCTGTGCAATTGTCGCGTTAAATCGTCAGAATCTCGAGCTGGTTAGTGGATCTTGTCCATTATGCTACCTACATTCTCAGTTGGGGAGAGATCCGGCGACCTTGCTGGCCAAGCTGCGGTATGTCATGCACAAAGACAAGCAGTAGAAACTCTCGCCGTGTGTGGACGATCACTTAATTTTAATCTTTCCATTACCACGTGATTTCTCAGCGTTGGAATTTGCCATGACACACCGTCGCGAGCAAAGTGGCATTTTGGTGAAAGCTGAAAGTTGCTGTTAAGCTTGATACATTTCCGTCGGTAAGATTTCCGTGGAATGGAACTGCTGATAATATAAGACTGCATCGTCGTAAAACGTGTGGTGATCAGTGTTGGTCCAGATACGCAGATACATTGCCTGGCAGCACTAAAAAATAACACTTAATTACAAAAAAAAAAAAAAAAGATAGTCATCCACAAATAATGTCAAAGGCGACGCGATTCAATAAAGTCGGAAAACGTTCAGATTGTAATATTCACGATTCTACATAAAGAACTGTGTCTCTTTAAGTTTGTTAGTTCATTAGCAGTAACCGACAGCACAGAAAGGATCCTAAGTCGTGTCGGACGTCTGCCACTGACAGGAGATACGAGGAACAATTACAAAATCCCTCACCGGCGTGTGGAAACCGAAGAGCACAGTGTCTGATTGACACCGATGTCGGTGGAGGCACTTACTGTGGCTGCGAATGCTGATGGCTCATTGTGGTTTTGCTGTAGTTATTTTCCTTGGTTGGTACTGCGGTTGGAATTGCTCAGATGCTGTGAGGTGCAGATCCCGACGATTCACCTAACTGAACTGACTTGCCAGAGGCCATGTGGCCTCCTCAGGACATGACTGACATGTAGATACCTCTTTCGTGGTCGGCGGATACTTTTTGGACTCCAAAGGGGTAATGAATATTTTATTATCCATGTCAAATTGTAACGGTGAACACATAAAAGTTACAAAATTTATATGATATAGGTACGTTGCTTCAAGATCTGTTCATGTTCATTGTAGATAGCAGAACTTAAATTTTCATACAACGGAAAAATTAAAAATTTGTGGGGCTCTTTAAATGGTAAATGGGACTATGCGAATCACTGAATTTTGTCATACAGTTATATCCAACAAGCATTACCCAAAGCGGCAATGGTTATGGCCAGCAGCCCCCTTACAAATTTCGCGAAACCGCACCTTGCCCTTATCATACCAGACGCATTACCTCCTCTTCACAGGTCTTGGTGTCGTAATATTTGATGTTGTAGAAACCACAAGATATGTTTTATTCCTCCGACCAGGTTCTAATGATGGCGACGATCAATCATTTTCTGGATCTGAAGGTTTCTCGTGAACATCCAGTGCATATCTACAGGACCTTAGCCTACTTGTTTTGGAGTTTTACAAATGCAGTTTTCCCTTCTCTCCTGTAAGATTGAAATGAACTGGTAAGGCCAGTTGCACGTGTCGTAACTATGATTTTTGTTGGGGTTGGCGAAAAACAAGAAAATGATGATGATAAGGACGACGATGCTGATGACAATGATGTTGATGATGATAATGATGGCAATGAATTTAAAAATTAATGTACATATGTATGTTCCACAACTCCTCCTAAATTTGTGGACCGATTTTAACCAATCTTGGAACACATATCATTTACTGTCTGGAAAGAATCGTTGTGGAGTATGAACCAGCTACCTATCAAGGCTGCGGGTTCTGGTGTGTAAAATCATTGTAGCCAACAACCTGTGAATGCCCATATTGTAGTCATCCAATGTTCGACAGTCAGAGCATTTAGTGACTTGCAACAAACTTTACTCATAAATTCAAACATTCACGAAAGTTTCTCTCACTGATACCCCCACAAAAGGATGAAAGGAAAAAAGTCTATCGCTTACTACATTTTCGACGTTCGTCCGGTAAAACTACCATAAGAGGCGTGACACTTTAATGTATTAGTTCTGTACTGCTAACCGTATTCGTGACAAATTTTGCTGACAGATTCACGTATGGACCAGAAGAATTACGAGTATATAGTTGTACGAGACATAATTCAGGAGAATGGACTCATAAACACTGAGATGTGTGAAAAACTTCCGCCTTATGTACCGTGTTTAAATTCATTGCTACTACCTCTTTTCGCTGACGTTATTCACAAATGTCGCTGAATCGTCTTACAAAAGTATGTCATACGTACTATAGTTCTGGAAATATGACGTCAAATGCTGAGACACATGAAAAATTGTCCCACCATACATGTTCTTTACTACTGACTCTATTCGCAACACATTTCGCATACAGTATCCGCTACTGCCGCTGAATGTAACTACAAAAATAAATCACTGTACTACACACAGTTCAGGAGATATGACGTCATAAGCATCGAGTGCGTGAAGAACTGCTGCATCATGTGAGACGTTTAAATTTGTTACTTTTTTGCTACTAACTTTGTTCGCAACACATTTCGCAGACAGCAACGTCATATACCACTGGACTGCCTGCAACTGTATGTCATTGTACGCTACATAGTTCAGGAAATACAGCGTCGTAAGACTCGAGCTGCATGAAAATCAAAGTGCAGGCCGAAATTTTCTAGAGGCACATGTGGAGTACAAGTACAAATAAGTGTGAAAATTTTTAAATATATATTAATTTTATTTAACATATGCATACAAGGGGAAAGTAACGGGTAAACTGATCATCCTTAAACCCATGGAATTATTACAACCAAAACTGGCTCATATCTTAGTTACGGTCTCTGGGGATAAGAACGACCAGCCTCCCATTGGGGAGACGATGATAACTTTGAGACAGAAGGGTGGAGGAGCGGATGGACAGACAGCTAGGGGGATGGAGGATACGGAAAAATATAGGGGGGAGAAGACGATGGGCAGAGAGAGAGGGGAAGGGGGAAATGGATAGAGAAATGGAATAGGAAGAGATTGACATAGAGGGGGAAAGAAGAAGATGGACAGGAAAGAAGAGGAAAATGGAAATTTGTGCTAAGGTCTTATGGGATCTAACTTCTGAGATCATCGGTCCCTAAGCTTACACACTACTTAATCTAACTTAAACTAGCGTACGCTAAGGACAACACACACACCCACGCTAGAGGGAGGACTCGAACCTCCGACAGGATGAGCCGCGCGAGCCGTAACAAGACGCCCCTAGACCGCGTGGATACCCCCGTGGCAGGAAAGAAAGGAATAGACGAACATGAGGACGGCGAGAAGGAGTTGGACAGAGAGAGGCACCTGAGGAGATGGACAAACAGCGAGGAAATGAGCTAATGGCAGGAGGATGAGATCGACAGCGAGGGAAGGAGCAGGTAGACAGGGATAGGGGTGAGGACCAGATGGAAAAGGGGAGGAGAGAGGGACCAAAAAGAGGGAAGTTAGATTGTGAGACAGGCAGGAAGAGATGAAAAGAGAGAGGACGCCGGAGGATGTGGACAGAGAAAGGAAGGAGGTGAAGTAGATTGAAAGAGGAGGAGTAAGGAGGAGGTGGACAGAGAGAGGGTGAAGGAGAAAATTGACTGATAGAAGACTGGAGTAAAAGAAAACTGGGCAGCTCCGGGTATATGATCCGGAATGACGTCAGTGCCCGTTACCATTCTATCCCTGCTGAGAACAGTCAAATTGTCTGCTTTGTTTGTTTTTGATGTTTGGAAGCAGTACCGAGAAAGCACTGGAACTCTTCAGGGCATACACCGACAAGCATGACCTCGCCACTATTGCCGAGGTGGAATTGGATGCCGTGCCGACGTGGCACTGGTGCGTTCTGCCTCGAGTGGGTGTGTGATATTGGTTGCAAACGCCCATTCTGTAACGCAGTCACCCGCATTCACATCTTTCACAATACTAGATGCAATCACTGGTACTTCATTATCCACAATGACGCTACTGTGATGATGCTGTGCGGGTTGGAAGCGATTTTATGATTTCCGTATCATAGCAAGTTTGTTTTCGTGACTTGAAAGAAACGATATTAGCAACGTTCTCTGTTAGTGTCCACCATTTGTAGTTTCTTAAAGGTTCGTTTAATGTGGTACAGTGTGTATATTGGACTGACATCAGTGAAAATTAGTGTCGGAGCGGGATTCGAATCCGGGTTTCCTCCAGTACGCAAGCGGTCGCTTTCAACGCTTCGGCTATCCGTACGCGAATCACGGAGTAGGAGGAGGAGATTAGTCTTTAACGTCCCGTCGACAACGAGGTCATTAGAGACGGAGCGCAAGCTCGGGTGAGGGTAGGATGGGGAAGGAAATCGGCCGTGCCCTTTCAAAGGAACCATCCCGGCATTTACCTGAAGCGATTTAGGGAAATCACGGAAAACCTAAATCAGGATGGCCGGAGACGGGATTGAACCGTCGTCCTCCCGAATGCGAGTCCAGTGTGCTAACCACTGCGCCACCTGGCTCGGTCGCGAATCACGACCCAATCCAAACTCCCATATGTCGTCTTCCGTATGTCACAACCTGCACTCGTACGTTACGTATATTCCCGTCCTGGAAAGACATATACTGAGAGTCGACGGCCTGGTATAGGCGAGTAAATAAGATATGACAAAATGGCTCTGAGCACTATGGGACTTAACTGCTGAGGTCATCAGTCCCCTAGAACTTAGAACTATTTAAATCTAACTAACCTAAGGACATCACACACATCCATGCCCGAGGCAGGATTCGAACCTGCGACCGCAGCGGTCGCGCGGTTCCAGACTGTAGCGCCTAGAACCGCTCGGCCACCCCGGCCGGCAAGATATGACAGTTCCTGTGATATTAAGAGGTATGATGCATTGTACATTTGGATGGTAATTCGCAACTACGAATACATTTCCTGTATTTCCTTCAATCAAGGATGCATGCCTGAAGAAACATTGTTTCGTATTCATAAACAAAGGTATTGTCACTCCGCTGCAGAGTGAAAATCTCATTCTGGAAACGGCCCCAGGCTGTGGCTAAACCATATCTCCGCAATATCCTTTCTTTCAGGATTGCTAGTTCTGCAAGGTTTGCAGGAGAGCTTCTGAAAAGTCTGAAAGGTAGGAGGCGAGATACTGGCAGAAATATAGCTGTGAGGACGGGGCGTGAGTCGTGCTTGGGTAGCTTAGACGGTAGAGCACTTGCCCGCGAAAGGCAAAGGTCCCGAGATCGAGTCTCGTTCCGGCACACAGTTTTAATCTGCCGGGAAGTTTCAAATCAGCGCACACTCCGCTGCAGAGTGAAAATCTCATTCTGCAAAAGTATTGCCAGTTTATAAAGATAATGTGGTCGGGTTTCCTCGTATGACCACACTGACAGGCCAGTTAAACAGGATATAGGTAATGTTACTTTAGGTAATGTTCCATGCACTGGGCCGGCAGCTATGGCCGAGCGGCTCTAGGCGCTTCAGTCCGGAACCGCACTGCTGCTACGGTCGCGGGTTCGAATCCGGCCTCGGGCATGGCTGTGTGTGATGTCATTAGTTTGGTTAGGTTTAAGTAGTTCCAAGTCCAGGGGACTGATGACCTCAGATGTTCCATAGTGCTTAGAGCCATTTGAACCAAGCACTGTCTGGGGTTGGCCAAGGGCTAGTGTTCTCGAATGCACGGCAGAAGCTGGTGGATTCTTCGGCTCGTTTTACAGTCAGGATGCAGAACCGCCAAACTCGGATGGACTACCACGCGTGGGAACGCTAGTGCGCGGCGCTGAGGCCGTGAGTAGGGCGCTGAGTGGCCGCCGCCCCCGCCCGGCCCCGCCGCCGCCGCCTCCTCCACCGCCACCGCCACGGCAGCCGCGCTCTCGCAGATATCGATCCGCGGAATCCCGCCCGGCCCGGGGCTGGCTGGCCGGCCGGCGAGTGCAGCTGCGGCCCAGCCGAGCCACGCGGACTCCACGTGGCCGTGGCACCGTGCGCCCCTCTCTGTTGCGCCGTAAACACGGCCACACACCGATCACTGCGTCGCCACAGAATTACACTCATGAACCGAAACCTAATGACCATCTGCTCAGCTGCATGTCGGTCCACCTCTGGAATACAACACAATTTCTTTTAGGATTCTGGAAGTCTCCGATAGGTTTCTCGAGGAATGTAACAGCAGATGTCTACGTACAGGTACTCAACGTAAAGCAAAGTTCCATGTTCTCGCCGAGGCGGGCCAATAGATATCGACACTAACCGACCACTGTGTCATCCTCTGACAATGTTGTTGTTGTGGTCTTCAGTCCTGAGACTGGTTTGATGCAGCTCTCCATGCTACTCTATCCTGTGCAAGCTGCTTCATCTCCCAGTACTTACTGCAACCTACATCCTTCTGAATCTGCTTAGTGTATTCATCTCTTGGTCTGCCTCTACGACTTTTACCCTCCACGCTGCCCTTGATGCCTCAAAATATGCCCTACCAACCAATCCCTTCTTCTTGTCATGTTGTGCCACATACTCCTCTCCTCCCCAATTCTATCCAATACCTCCTCTTTAGTTATGTGATCCACCCATCTATATTTGGTATGGAGGGGTATGATGTCGGTTTACCGCTCCCCCCGGGAATTGTAGGCTTTGTAGGCTGAAGCACCTCATTAGTCATAATCACAAAGTTAGTACTCCTTCCTTCCCCTCCCCCTCCCTCTACCCCATCCCCACTCCCCCCTGGCCCCTCCCCCCTACCCCTGCTCCAGTCTTCCGAATAACGAAAAATTCTTGCAGTACCAAGCATTGAATCCGGATTCATAACATCCAGATTCTGACCTTTGAGCTAAAGAGGCAGACGCAGGTTACGAAATTCCCGTAAATTTTGGGCCGATAGTTTGTAAACGCTGACCTGGCCCCCGGTAGTGTCCAAGACGTGTTCCATCGAGGTCAGATGAGGCGAGCTTGGTGGTCGTGAGTTCACTATCATGTTCCTCAAATCACTGTGGCACAATTATGACCTTGGGAAACGGACATTTTTCCAACTGGAAGGTTCCATCGCCGACGGGGAAAGCACAATGCACGGGGTGCAGGTCTTCCGCAGTAATGGCCACGTTGTCCAGAGCTGTCACGCAGCCTTAGATTATCACCTCAGTTCCCATGGACGCCTAGGTCAATGTCCCTCATATCATAATACTATGGCCCTCAGAAGAGTGCAAATAAATGTAAGAATTAGATATGTGGGAGCCTTTGGCCCACTGGTGGAGTACATACTGTAAAGGACTTGTGTCCAGTAGAGACTATGCGTAAACAAGATTTTATAAAGATGAAGAACATATTCGGCAGTACCTGTTAAAATGTTAGAGAGATTAAAAAAGCAGTTTTATAACTGTGCCAACAGACGTGGGACAAATTATAAAACTTGAACAAGGGTGAATGCCGTCGAGGCTTCGGCGAAAGAACAGTCAAAGTTAAAGAAGCATCAACCAAACTGAGGCTTAGAGCACTGTGACCGAACATGGTCTCTAGCCGGTGCGCTTGGGTGGTTGGTTCGTTTGGGAAGGGGACTAAACAGCAAGGACATCGGTCCCATCTTATTAGGGAAGGCAATCGTCTGTGCCCTTTCAAAGAAACCATCCCGGCATTTGCCTGAAGCGATTTAGGGAAATCACGCAAAACCTAAATGAGGATGACCAGACGCGGGTTTGAAACGTTGTCCTCCCGAATACGCGTCCAGTATGCTAACCATTGCGCTACCTCGCTCTGTCCGGTGCACCTGACAGTGCTTAGGGAAACGCCTAGTCCGGCATGTGACAGTGGTGAGGAGGTAGGCATCCAGGGCACATATTATTTACATGACCTTCCTACAAACGAGTTGCCTGAACAGACAGGCAAGTCACCAGCGTTCACGAAATCTTTCAGTTACTTCATAATGTAGAACAGAGCCAACATTTAAAGGACTTTCGCCTCACGCTTAGCTTTCATGTAACAGAGAAAAAATACAGCGTGGCGAAATTTAGGAGCAGGAAGCCGTGGCCGGCCGGTGTGGCCGAGCGGTTCTAGGTACTTAGTCTGGAACCACGTGCCCGCTATGGTCGCAGGTTCAAATCCTGCCTCGAGCATGGAGGTGTTAGGTTTAAGTAGTTCTAAGTTCTAGGGGATGATGACCTCACATGTTAAGTCCCATAGTGCTCAGAGCCATTTGAACCATTTGAATTTGGAAGCCTGGTGTGCCGATGGGCGCACGTCGGCGACAGACACTGAAACATGGCTTGAGTGGAACATCAGCGTCCTGTGATCTGGCCGGGCTTACGCTTGGTCGATGGTTCGAAGCATCCGTAATATAATTATGAAATGAAAGAATATGTCGAGGATTGTAAGTGCTGACCGAGTTTCCTGTTTTTCGAAACCAAGGTTCCTGAAAGGTCAGTGTAGAGGTCAAAAGAATGGCTTGGTTCCTAGTCTTCCACCCTGATGTGCCTAGTTCTACCAAGGTGCTTAGATGGTGGATAATAGTTGTAGAAAGCACCGGTAGTTAGTTTATTGTAGCAATGCAGTTATTGGGTTGTATGTAGTTAAAATTAGCGGAAGACGGGGAGGCTGAGCTGATAGTGGATGGTTGCTGGGCCCCTTGACGGGCTGAGTGGCTAGTTAATGTAAAATTTAATGAGATAACGTTGCATAAAAGCTAATCACTGTAATTGCTGAATAACTTCTGAAGTCGTTAATATTTATGGTCTGATTTTGTAACCCGATTAACAGAATAGTGGGTGACATTGGACGTTAAAGAAGAAAAGTTCAATCTCATCTATCCCTTGCCCACTGTAGTCGTAGCTCCCGATATCGTTGAGTCAACATGGAAACACACGGAGATCGTCAGCCGCATAGCTCCACGCTCAACAATATGCACTGAATGATATGCTTTGAATTATTGTTCCTGCATCAGACCGGTACTCTCTCGTTATATCTGCCACAAATCGCTGAATATCTTGCTCTATAGAGCGGACAAGCATCTGACCTCAAGTTCCGTGATGAGGTGTGGACTTGTAAGGCACGTGAACAGTTGGTCAGTGTTTCCTATATATTCGTTCCAGGTGCCGGGTCTTAACAACCCAACACTTGTCAATATCGCATGTTTTAGTGGGTTTCTCCATTTACAACCCGTATTATTGCTGGAATGATTCCACTCTAGTCTCTGCTCCAATTGCATACTTCACTTCCGGCATCGCGTGCCCGCAACACCCCCAGATTGCATTTAATCTCACGGCAGACACTGGTCATAATGTTTGCGTTTGCCAGTGTGCATAGTATAGTAGCTTCTATGGGCTGATTATTTCACATTAACACATTAACTTTCGGATGATTCCATTCGGCCACTACATGAAGAAAGGATGTTTACAAAATAAAGACGTCAGAGAAAAATTGTGCTATTCCAGGCGAATAAATTTTACAGCAAAGAAATTTTGAGAATGAAACACAGTGATTCACAAAATTTTCCATTCCTAAAATAGTCTTTTATTCTATGCTGTACACAACTGCGGGAGCAATTCTGCATCTTTTAGTTCTCACACTAGCATCATTATTGGAAACTATTGGTACTTGAACCTGTTCAGGAGTAAGAGACGTAGCCATATGAACAAAGAGTCATTTTGTTCATTTTGGAATTTTAAAGGCGTGAAATCAATTAATATCCTTGTTTAATACAAACCACTTAACATTATTTAAATTCAGTACATTGAATGTAGTAACTTAACGACTGATGTGGTGGTGGTGAAGAGAATACATCCATTTTGAGATAGCAGCGAGAAGTAGTTTTGGACTTCAAAGTGGCAGAAGTATTTGAAATAAAATTTTTAACTAGTTTTGAGGTTACTAATGCTGATTACTAGCAAATTGTCAGTGTGTTGGAAGTGTTATCTCGCCCGTTTGACTGAGACCTAAGCCTCTTGCTTGCATCTTATGCCCTTCCACGTAACTTAGGTTCTTCAGTACGGTTTGTAGACGCGGTTGTGTCAAAATTTTCGTTGGTCGAAGATAATCTGTTGTTCTGCACCACCTTGTAGGAAAAAAGAAACAAAACAGAAATCTACTGCTACACTCCAAGACTCACTAATAACAACAATTCTTTTACAGACTGCTACTAAAACAGCAATAAAATCAATAAAACTAAGCAAATAGTATAACGTTATTACAGAAGTGAAGAATAAAACATGTGCCTGTTTAGTGAAGAGCAAGTTGGCTAACTCAAATTCAAAAACATTCTGCTTTTAGTGTGGTGCAGTGTTAGATTTTCACATCAGTCGCTTTCTTCTCCCCAGCAGGGAATGAACTGTCACTCTTTCTCTTCAGTAAATATGGGGTGTAACGATACAAGTGTAGACATTTCTCTTGGTGGCCGAGGACGCTGTACTGATCAACAGCATATAGTACTCTCGCCATCTACAGACTTATAATTTTAACAAATACAAGTCATGATTTTAGGTTGGTTAGTACCCCCAAGTGCATGTTGCAACAGAAAGTCATTAATGTATATTTTCTCCTGTATAGCAAATCGGGTGTTGACATCCGTAGTAGTAAAGTACAACCATACTGAAAACATCAAGTCATAAAGTTTAAGATTTGTCAGTGGGAAGACTGTTCAACACAGATAAAAAAACAACCAGCACACTGATGTGTATATATATTAAGGTACCACATATTACAATTATCTGCAGTTGTACCCATTGCACCCTTTATTTATTAAAACACTCAGTATTTCTGTGACTATCCTAATCTCTTTCTCCTTTAAAACATTTATGATTTCATATACATTCTTGAAGTTACACGAATCGAAGATAAAATGACTGACCAAAAGTGGACCTACCTCTTTTTTCCATTTGCTCTTCTATTACACTACAGTATCAGATTATACATAAATGCTCCATTACAGTAGGGTCGTTTAGTAACGAAATCGTCGTCGGAAGAAAGGGCGATGTTCGGAAAAATTAGAAGCGAAGGAGTCTGAATTAAGAGTGCAGTAGGAATTCTTATTTTAAAAGCAGAGGAGAGAAAGCTAAAGATACAAAACATTGCTGTTGTTAACGGAAGAATGACTTCAGCAAAACTAAAGCTCATTCATTGGATTTCCCGATTTAGAAAATGCGTTCCACTGTGTGAATTGGTACAAGATGTTCGATATTGTCAGCAAAATAGGTGGAAGTTATTGTGAAAGATGGATAACGTACAATAAATACAAGAAGCAAGAGGGAATAACAAGAACGGAATCCCAGGAAAGAAGTTCTCGAAGTAAAAAGGAAGTAAGATAGCCCCTGCTGTTCACTCTGTACATTCAGGAAGCAATGACTGAAATAAAAGAAAGATTTGAAACTGCGACTAAAATTCGCGGCGGAAAGATACCAGTGACAAGATTCACTGATGACAGTCCCAGTGAAACTGAGGAAATTCCAGGATCTTTTGAATCAAATGAACTTTCATGAAACAGGATATGAACTGATCGTAAACTGAAGGACGATGAACATAATGAGAAGTAGTAGGAATGAGGTTATCGATAAAGTTAACATCGAAATTAGCTAGACGTGATCAATTTTTAAACTTTGCACAAAGGGGAGCTGTATTTTACATTTGTTTATTGAACAGTGAAAATTAGTTTTCAGTTACTGACGTAGAAAATCTCATTGGATAATTCACAAGGATAACATGCAATGAGAGTGATATTTTTGCAAAGATTTCAATCTGTCGCCGTTCGCGATAAGTTTTTCCGCGGCTGCGGCAGGTACCACGATGTTTGTGCTTGGGACAGTACCCGGCTCTACGCACACGGCATTCCGCCGGCAGCGCGCTTTTACGGCTGCACTACGCGGCAGCCCTCTGCATTAACAATACGCTGTTTCGCGCGTGTTCCTGGTCTTCACTGCAACACGACAAATGAGCTCGTGCATACTGCACGTAGTCGTAAAGTTACCCCACATTCTTTACTCTCCAGCTTCTTTCTTCCAAGAAAGGTGTTGAACACGAGCATTGTTTGTTATTTCGTATTTTCACAGAAAATAACAGTGCCCTCAAAAGAAGAACCCAAATATTTGACCAATGACACGGAAATGAACGCTTACGTCGGCCAGGAAGTTATTTTTTCATGCACTTTTAGAAGTAAAATTATTAAATACATATTTCTGAAGAAACTACGTAAGCTTCCGCAGCCAGTGAGAGTCAGTACGATCTTTCCCGGGTGAAGAGCCGCATAGCATTGTAAAATAACTGCTAATGCGAGAACAAAACCTGCTTTCCAGTCATGGTCCTCTCCAAGAGGCAGGGTGCTGTTGCTGAAATGTCACCTTCATTCATCCAGTGAAGGTTGTGATACATGAAGCAGCTTTTCATCCAGAAATCTCTTGCGTCTTCACGAATTCAGAATAAATGTTAGTTATATTGTTACACTAAACAGCTGTATGAGGGGTAAGAATATAGGAAATAGTAATTATGGAGTAGAAAATATTTGCTTCAAAATTGTAATAAAGTAATGAAATGTCTTGTAAATCTATTTAAAAAAATTAACTAATAGTTTTTGTCAAATGATTGAAATTCAGTACTTATTTTGTTAACGCTGTTGAAAGAAGTTCTCTAAGACTGAGTGGTCAACTGTTGACAATATTTCATCTTCACTAACGTCATTATGGAGTACAAAGTTTCACAACAAAGTATTGTACCAAACGTCTAAGTGATTAATGGGTATCTGTGCAAGAAACCCTTAGTGTTGTGTTCGATGACACGAATCGCTACCCACTTATAATATCTCCTCACTCATATAGACGTCTAGCATGTCCAGTATTTCTAGTTCTGTTATCATCTTCACGACTAAAAGGTAAACCGTTCAGTAGATGTGTAATTTCACAAGTTCACTAATGAGAGAAATAACAAAATGTCAATACATACGACGGCTATTAGGAAAGTAAGGAACGATCGGTCGCGAAATGGAAAATACAGTGAAAATCTGATGAAGCTTTGCACAGATGCGTTGGGCACTGTGTCTAGTACGCCCATCGATCCAATCATGTCACTCTTTTCATTTCTGAGCTCACAGTGAGAACGTAAAGATGGCTAGAAATTAGCGTCTCCCGCCAAGTAAGAGGGCCTGGCGAAAGATTTCGCCTGAAGCTATGCAGTCCACATAACATAACTGTCATGCGGTTCGTTCTAGACGACAATTCTCGGCCGCACTCTGCAGGGGCAATGAAGATGCACCTGCAGCGTTTTCGATGGGAAGTGTTTGATCACCCACAATACACCTCGTAAATAGCTACTACTGAGGTTCATCTCTGCTCAAGTGAACCACTGGGTATGAAGACAATATTTTGACACAGACAACAAGCTGCAGTCCAGAGTAGAAAACTGTCGAAAAACACTAGCGGCGGTCTTCTATAACGAGGGAATTGAAAAGTTGGTACAACGCTACGACAGATGTCTACATCTGAGCAGCGACTGTGTAGAGAAGTAGCTGGAAGATGTAGCAAGCCGTTTCAAATAAAACAGTTTTGTATTTCACTGTGGTTTCCATTTCGCGACGTATCGTTCCTTACTTTCCGAGTAGCCCTCGTACGACTTCAAAAACGACATAAAACCTTTACAGCCAAATTTATCCTGTTTCACAAGATTTGATTTGTATAGGTGCCACATGTTACAACTCTGTTGAGAGCCATATACTTCCCTGGGAGACATATATGCACACATTGGAGTATACCAATTGTCCTTTTCCCTACTGTTTTCTTAAATTCGTGTTTGCCTCAAGGAACTATGTTACTCGAAGTGCTATCCTTTAATCATTCTGTATGTCTATCCGTATTTTATATCCAGTTAGTTTTAAAACTACACTCCTACGCGTGAGAAAGTAAACACAGACTAATCATTAGCGATTTCTTTAGCCAAAGACTAATTTTCAGATAGGGCAAATGACTAATATACTGAAGAGAGTATCAAATTTTCCAATCATTCCGTTTAACTGAAAACATCAGATGTTCATCGATGCGTTCATTATTACGTTAAACTGGTCCTTTTCTTTGGTATCATTCATCTTCGTGGATCAAAACTTGGGATGTTCAAATGTATTTTTTTAACACTCTGTTATGATGTGAACGATTCAGCTGTTTTAGTTACTACCGTATTGTCACTGAGGTGACAAAAATCATGGAATAGCGATATGCGCATATACAGATGGCGGTGTATCGCATACAAAATATATAAATGGGCAGTGCACTGGCAGAGCTGTCGATGCATGTGTGACTGTCGTGCTATCCTGCTCACTTTATGCATGTTGTGTCAAATTTCACCCCGTGCCCTTCTTCCTGGTACCTGTAGCATTGGGGATATGTGTGTATGTTGGTGGGGAGAGCCTCCGTCTAGATACGGAAGCCTAGCGGCTCCCGCACCGCCTATATGTCGTCACCGTGATTTGCTGTAGACAAAGCTACGATGAAGATCGTCCGGATGTGTAGCTTGACTCTACTGCATTTTTGTATCTTGGACTGTGATCTTCCTGACGACCCAGAGCAGCCCTTCAGGAGCACCTTGGTCGTCTTCACAAGTCGGGATTGCAGCGCCGTCTTCTTTCCGGATGGGTCAGCGATGCGGGCGGCTGTAGTGCTCTTCAGCGTCTTGAAGTCGCCCACGTTCGCCACTTGAAGCTTGATTAAGGTGTCGGAGTCTACCGACTCGATGACGACTTCGGACCTGCAGCGCAACGATGCCCTACCGTACAGCCCTGTCCACTTGTCTCTTCTTCTCGCATTCGCTCGTAGGTGCTTTCGGCAGCTTTGGATGCGGATTCCGTCCCGTTTGTTTTGCTGTTATTGCTTTAGCCATGCTGCGTGCGAGGTAACACGACATTTTGGTCTTGTTGTGAAAACAGCACCACGACACTTTGCAGTCTGACGCGCTGCACAGTGTGGCCGCCCTCTCTCCCTAGTTGGGCACAGAGCACACTAACAGTCATACGCTCACTACGGCTGCTCCCGCAGAGACGAACGGCTAACCTGTGCCCACTGCAGCTGCTCGGATTTTACAGAGCGCAGCAAAACCAATGAGAAGGCGAAGAGGCCGGACGACGTCCCTCAGCCCCAAAAAAGACGGCGCCGGAGGGGTAGGAATGGGAAGATCTCTCCCCCAGAATAGTCCACAGACGCGTCGGCAACAGGCAGCAACCACGCACCGCAGGCCACCCACTCCACCAGTGAGTGCGATGAGGACGGGGCGCGGGGCGGGAGGGGGGGAAGGGACAATCGAGCAAAGATCGTCGCTACACCAGAGGACGTCGCCGCGCCAGAGACCATCACAGCAACAGGTCGCAAAGAAAAAATCACCACCATCGCGACATCGACGCGACTCTACAGGGCACTCGAGAGCCGCTTCAGAATTGCGCGCCATGCGGAGAAGGAGGCTGTCTGTCTCCTCCTGCAAGTATACCTCAATCGGCTGCGATTGGAGACGAGGTCGGCCCAAACGGATGCGTATTAGGGCACCGCGACGGCCTCCCAAAAAGAAGACCACACCATGCAGGAACAAGGCACGCAGACCAACAGCCAGACAAAAGACAATAATGGGCAAACCGCGCCACACAAACACCGAACGTCGCTAGGGAAGACAAACCGACACGAACCGACAGGGAAGCATAAACAAAGGAGTTTGTCACCTGGCACGGAGATCTGATAGATGATGACATATTGAACGCGACGATTCCAAACGTAGGGGAGAGAGCCGACGACCAACGTAGATGGCTGGATATCTGGAAGGGCAAAGAGCAGGAAAAAATGAACTTGAGAATAAGACGGATGGAAGCCGACGCCACGGCGGTTGTAGCAGTAGCAACAGCCGCCACTGCCGCCAGACCACCTACCCATACCGCCACTGAGCGTGGTAAAGGACACGGCCCGCCACGCGGCGCAGGACTACACCAGCGCAGACGAATCAAGATGCACACAACCTAGTGTATCCCAAGCGGACGCACTAGAAAAAGGGAAACGGTAGCAGCAACAGAAGCTCAGGCCAGATTTTGCAGGTTTTCCTTAGGCCGTGAGGTGAATGCCGGAGCTATTCCCAAAATTCGTGCAAATAAATTTCCATCTGGGAGAAATAAGCCCCTCCCCCCTTTTTGAAATAGATAATACATAAATGAAAGCAAATAAAACTTCCTCAAACATCATGGCTGGAGAGGATACACAGAATCCCTTACAAGAGCCCACTCATTTCCCCCTTATGACCGCATGATGGTAACTATGAAATTAGAATGATAGTTGGAGCTAGTTGTGTGGGGCAGTTAATTTCGGATAATGTTCGGTAATTCAATATTCCGAGATCCAAAGTGTCAAGAGTGTGTCGAGGATACATCACGGAAAACGCGGTGGCCGATGGGTTTCACATAACAACCGAGTGCCGGCCGGTGTGGCCGAGCGGTTCTAGGCGCTTCAGTCTGGAACCGCGCGACCGCTACGGTCGCAGGTTCGAATCCTGCCTCGGGCATGGATGTGTGTGATGTCCTTAGGTTAGTTAGGTTTAAATAGTTCTAAGTTCTAGGGGACTGATGACCTCAGATGTTAAGTCCCATAGTGCTCAGAGCCATTTGAACCATTTGAACAACCGAGTGCAGCGGAGTTTGCGTAGAGTTGTCAGTGCTTGAAGACAGGCAACACTGAATGAAGTAACCATAGAACTCAGTTTAAGACGTACGACGGACTATCCGTTGGGACAATGTGGCGCAATTTGTCATTAATAGGCTATGGTAGCAGAAAGTCGACGCGAGATCCTTTGCGAACAGCACGACATCGCTGCAGCGTCTCTACTGGGCTAACGACCATATCGGTTGGACCCTAGACGACTGGAAAACAGTGGCCTGGTCAGTTGTTAAGAACTGATGGTAGGGTCTTCTGTGGCGCAAATCTCGTGAAGCCATGAGCTCAAGTGGTCAACAAGGCACTGTGCAAGCTAGTGGTGGATCTATAGTGGTGTGGGGTGTGTTTATATGGAACGGACTGGATCATCTGGCCCAACTGAACTGATCACTGACTGGAAATGGTTATGTTCGGTTACGTGGAGACCATTTGCAGCAATACATACTCCCAAAATATAATGCTCCTCTTCGCTGGAGCACAACTGGTCGCGACTGGTTTGAAGAACGTTCTGGATAGTCTGAACGAATGATCCGGCTACCCACATCACCCGATATCAAACCATTAGAACGTCTATGGCACATACTCGGGATGTCAGTTCGTGCACAAAATCCTGCTCTGCAACACTTTCGCAGTTAATGGTTACAGACTTCGTATGGCACATTACTTTCGGAGGAGGTTTCCAACGACTTGTTGAATCCATGCCACGTAGAATTGCAGCACACCGCCGGGCGAAAGAAGATCCGACACGATATTAGGAGATATCCCAAGACTTTTCCTCTTCAGTGCATTTAAAATGTTACAAATGTGTATTGGAATGGGCTATGCCCTTCTAAACGCAGAGGATCAGTAGAGTACTCAGAAATAAGTGTTGACGTTTCTGTTGTTGTTGTCGTTCCACAGGAACATAAAAAATGCTTCAAATGGCTCTAAGCACTATGGGACTTAACATCTGAGGTCATCAATCCCCTAGAACTTAGAACTACTTTAACCTAGGGACATCACACACATCCATTCTCGACGCAGGATTCGAACCCGCGACCGTAGCGGTCGCGCGGTTCCAGACTGAAGCGCCTAGAAGCGCTCGGCCGCTGCGGCCGGCACAGGAATATACCCCAACCAAAACTGCCGCAGACAGAAAACCACTCTAAGACGACTCGTTGACGTACTTGGGATCGAAAGCGGCACAGTGCAATGTGTATACTCGTACTGGCCCTGAGGACAATCTCGATTCGTCGTAAAACGTCACGATCAGTCAGTCATCACTGAATTCCCTTCGACAAACGCTAATCGGTAGAGTCGACGCTCACCACGCAGCCTCTCCTAGACGATCGCACGTTTGCTAAGTAGATCAACCTTCCAAAACCGACGCCGAGCCATAGCCATAGGCGCGGAAAATGCTGTAGTGTGTTTCACTTGCACCGCGTTTAAAAAGGTTTTTGCCACGACGCGTTGACAAATTAATTATTCTGGACAGGTGTTGTTACACGCCGAAGTCCATTTTCTGCACGCAAACTGGATACCGCAATATCTTGATAACGTTTGATCCATCGATTTGCCGTGCTCTTAGGGACCTCAGCCATGCTCCGGCCTGTGACGCCGTCAAATTCCAATACTTCAGAAGAACAATGACGCAGTTGGTTTTGTGGCAAAGTACATGAGTAATGTCACACGGCTGAATGTGATGTGGTGCAGGTTTTTGACCATGTTCGTGTACTATCATTGGCTACTACAGAACTAACGTTCGGTTGAAGACGTAACTGGCCGTTACAGACTGTCACTTGGTTACTCTGTAACATCAACAAAACCGTCTGAATAGTTCTCAGGTAATATGTCAAATAGAGGTTTCGACTCCAAGAAGGTCAATCTGCATTGGAGGTGACCCCCACTGATTTACAACCAAAATACCATCGCATCTTCTTTGACAAATTAGCTACATATCATCAAACTGTGTTTCATATAAGATAATGGATGACTTCATAGACAACAAATTGTTGAACCAAAAGAACGTGTCTCGTACTGGAGAAATTCAGACATCAGGTACCATATATTTAGCGCCTGTACGTTGTTCGTTCAGTTACAGTGACTGTTTACGAACTTGTATCTACTCAATTGAAATGCACTGTACCTATAGCTGTGTATTTGCAGAATAGATTCCGTGCCTTCTTGGAAGACATCTGTGAATATTAGTTTTCTGTAATTCTCAAAGTACTATTCCCTCGTCTACACTTTTGAATGGTAAAAAGAAGAAGTGAAGCCTATCGCAGTTCGTTGACGACAGTGCTCCACTGGAATTTAGCTTGCGCTGCTATATTCGTCGGTCAATTTTTGTGCTGTGAAGTCTGCCAAAACCGAGAGTGAACAACGAGATTGGAACGTCAAGAACGGAGAGCTCGGTCAAAGAAGGGGTTCTCGACTTCACACAGAAGAAGCAATGACGGAACTTAAAGAAAGATTCAGGCGTGCGATTAAAATTTAGGGTGAAATGATGGCAATGATCAGATTCGCTGCTGACGTTGCTATCCTCAGTGAATGAATTACATGACCAGTTAAACTGAATAAGCACTATAAACACTATATCGACTACAAAATGTGAACTGAGGCCATACTGGAGAAAGACGACAGTAATGAGAGTGTCAGAAATGAGATTAGCTATAAACTTAATAACAAATATAATGATCAGGAATTAGATGAACTGAGCCGGCCGGAGTGGCCGAGCGGTTAAAGGCGCTACGGTCGCAGGTTCGAATCCTGCCTCGGGCATGGATGTGTGTGATGTCCTTAGGTTAGTTAGGTTTAAGTAGTTCTAAGTTCTAGGGGACTTATGACCACAGCAGTTGAGTCCCATAGTGCTCAGAGCCATTTGAACCATTTGAAATAGATGAACTGAAGGAATCAGCTACTTTTTAAGTAAAATAACACCGGACGGATGAAGAAAAGAGGACTCAAAAGTACGTAAAAAGGACAATCCTTGGCACGAGAAGTCCACCTTTGTCAGACACAGCCTTTAATATGAGGGACAGTTTTTTGGGAATGCACATTTGGAAGACTGTATTGTGTTTGTGTCTCAAGGACTGTGAGAAAATCGAAACAGATGACAATCGAATTATCTGAGATGGGGTGCTACAGATGAAAGTTGAAATTGAAGTGCATTGGAAAGGAAAACAATGAAGAAGTTCTCCACAGGATTGTCGAATAAGAGAACATATGGAGAACATCGACAAGAATAAGAGGAAGATAGCAGCACATGTGTTAAGACCTCAGGAAGTTACCTTCATGGTACCAAAGGGACTGGCACAGGGTAAAAACTGTAACGGAAGACAGATATTGGCCTACATACAAAAAATAGTCGAGTACAAAGGTTGCAAGTGCTGCTTTGACATTAAGAGAAATTGGCAGAAGACGAATGCCTCGTGGGCCGCATAAGAAAGAGTAAATGTTTCCACTCCCAACCTAGTCCCGGTTTTTTCTATTACGCGAGGTGTATAATGGGGACATCAGAAACATTTCACAGAGTTCCTCAGTTCTCTAAACCTTCCCAACTGTATCTGGAGGATTTATTTATTCTCTGTGTCAGAGATTCACATTAACCTCCTCAGCACATCTATTACAGTTTCGTGCGTAGTAATACCAAGGCCCAGAATACAGTAATACAATAATAATTCACTTTTCCGTAATTGTTTTATGTAACAATTAGTTTTGACGATGAACTATTATACATATGCTCATTGCTTCTTATGATGGCAATCGAATTCACTGAAATTTGTGTTTTGAGTGAAAGTAAAAATCAGTTACAATCAGAACGGTGCAGGCAGATGACGGTTAAAGTAACACAACGTGGATTTGTGCGGCACCATCACTGTACCAGTGCTGACTATAAACACTGGCGAGGAAAACAATCGTAACAGCAGAAATCAAATAGTGTAGAGTTTTGGGACTGAATTTGTCTAGATAACATGTTTAAATGATTAAAGTTCCAAGATCATACGTTAATGTAAGCGTGAAGTAGGCTATTGAAAATATGAAATGATGGTACATTAATAAGCGATGTAAATACTAAAATGTTGAATGCAAGCATGGAAACGCGCATGTGGTATAGGTGTTGGATGCCAGTCTGTGGGATGGGATTGCGTGCCCGTTGCACTTGATCGGTCAGTACAGGGATGGTAATGCTGTCTGTGGATAATGCTGGAATTTTCGTCCTATGATGTTGCACACATGATAAATTAGATCGCACAGGCTAGCACAATACGTCAGCGTTCTGTATAGCTTGTTAGGTTACAGGAGCGGTATATTGGCGAACGTTATGCTGTTCGGAAACAAACCCTGGAACGCTGTTCATGAATGGCAGAAAAACAGGTCGAATCACCAGCCTGACTTACAGATCTGCAGTCAGGGTTCGTGGGATAACCTCGAGAGCACACCTGTTGTCATACAAAGTCACAGCCCACACTGTAAACCCAGGTGTAGGTCCAATGTGTGTAGCACACAAACAGGGTGGTTGTAAGTGCTGACCTAGCCGCCTTCATCAATGGCAATGCGGCAGAACCGGCTTTCACCAGAAAACACAACAGGCCTCCACTCTACCCTTCAAATAGCTCTCGCTTGACAACACTGAAGCTGTAGTGGTTTGGGGTCAGTGGAATGCGCGCTACATGGCGTCTGGCTAGGAGCCGTCCTTGAAGTAACCAATTTGTAACAATTCATTGTGTCACGGTGCTGCTCAAATCGCTGCTGCAGAGGCAGTATTATGTGCAGTAGCCACAACCTGAACACGACGGTCTTCGATATGGCAGTGACACGTGGCCGTCTGGAGCCCGATCTTCTTCCAACCGTATCTTCGCGTGAACACAACTGCCAGCAATCAAGTATCGTGGCTACTTTCCTGCCAAGTCTTTCGCAAAAGGAACATCTAGATTCTCGTAACCCTATTACACGAACTTGGTCAAAGTAAGGTGTAGACAATGTCGTCATCGTTGTCTTAAAGATGTTCTCCACTAACATCAATGCACTACGTCCATATGTAATTAAAGATAATTGGCGCTGCAAGAATACCTAGAATATTTCACATATAAGTGCCTTTGCGAAAGACTTAGTTCTCGTACTACGTCCAGTTTCAAAGGTAGAAAATTTTTGGAATGTTACAGTGCATATTTAAAGCTAATCTTATTTGCATATTTGCATAATGGTGGTGCTGCCACTAGCTGCACTTTCATCCAACTGGCGCCACATTTCAGTAAACGTCATCGTTCGGATGTATAAACATGTCTGCCAACAATTTTCTTTGTGTAACGACTTTTTTCTGTCAGTGCAGAAGCTAGCTAATTAAATGCAACCAACCTAGGACAAGGATTTACTACGGAGAGATGGATGTGAATTTCAACTATTGTATGTGAAGACGGTAGTGTGAAACTGTAACCGTGACTGAATGCAGTTTACTTCAACAATGAAGTTTCAGACGTAAGGTCATTCCTCTGAGCAAGATAATATTTAATGCTTATATAAACGACCACTGTCAAATCCAAGAATGCTTCATGCTGATCGAAGAAGTCCTTTCCATTTTCCAGTAGTCCGATCCACAGTACCGTATATCGATATCATTAGTGCCAGGTTTTAGTAGGGCAGTAAGTTCCTCAAACAAGAGGGAAACGGCGTGGGATTTAGGATCCATATTTGTTTTTGTTTGCTGTAGCCTGAGTGTGTAGGCAGCCCGGATGCGATGGCACCCGAAGGGTTGCATAGCCGCGAGGGGCGAGCACTCGGGCCGTCCTTGAGAGCGGGCGAGCGGCGCGTGACCCAGTGAGGGCCGGCTGCCGGCCGGCACGGAGCGGAGCGGGGAGAGCGGAGCGGCCGGCTATCGACCGCGCCCTGGCCGCCGCTGCAGCCGCCGCCGCCGCCGCCGCCGCACCAGCCCTGGACCACCTCAACACTGCGCCCCGCCGTCCCGCCAAGCCGCGCCACGGCCGGCCAGCGCCCCCGCTCCACTCACTGCCCCGCTAAGTTTAGCCGCACGTTTAGAGAGGTCACTTCTCCGTAACGAGGAGATGCGGCACGATGCGGTTGGTAGCGTGGACTCTGCTACGACGAATTGCTTACTGCCAAATGGAGTACATTTACGGTGAACTTTAAGAGCGTGCTGATCACTGACAAATAGAGATGACAAAAATCATGTGATAGCGATATGGACAAACACATATGGCTGTGCTGTCATTGGTACTGTCATTCATGTGAAATACCTCCGACGTGATTATGGCCGTACGACACGGATCAACAGACTTTGAACGTGGAGTGGTAATTGAAGCTAGACGCGGGGGGCATTCCGTTTCGGATATCGTTAGGGAACTCAGTATTCCGAGTTCGATTCTGTCAAGAGTGCGGCGAGAGTACATAACCTCAGTCATTACCTTTCACCACGGACAATACAGTGGCCAACGACTTTCACTTAACGACAGAGAGAAGCGACGTTTGCGTAGAGTTATCAGTGCTAACAGATAATACTGAGTGCTAATACACAAGGAACACTGAATGAAATAACCACAGAAATCAATGTGGGACGTACGACGAACGTATCAGTTAAGGCAGTGCTTCGAAATTTGGCGTTAATGAGTTTTGGCAGCAGACGACCGACGCAAGTGCCTTTGTCAACAACACGATATCACCTGCAGCGCTTCTCCTGGGCACGTGACCACATCCATTGGATCTTAGGCGACAGGAAAACAGCGACTTGGTCAAACAAGTTCCGATTTCAGTTGGCAAGAGCTGATGACAGGGTTCGAGTGTACTGCAGACCACACGAAACCATGGACCCAAGTTGTCAAGTAAGCTTTGTACAGGCTAGTAGTGGCTCCATAATGGTGTGCACGGTGTTTAAATGGAATAGAGTGAGTCCTTTGGTTCATCTGAACCGATCATTCACTGGAAATGTTGGTTTGTCTACTTTGAGACCATTTGCAGGCACTCCATTGTCCGCGCCGATAGCTGAACGGTCAGCGTCGCGGACTGCAGTCCTACGGGGCCCGGGTTCGATTCCCGGCTGGGTGGGGGATTTTCTCCGCTCAGGGACTGGGTGGTGTGTTGTCTTCATCATCATTTCGTCCCTATCCAGCACGCAGATCGCCCAATGTGGCGTCGAATGTAATAAGGTCTACACTCAGGCGGCTGGACATGCCTCGTAAGGGGCCTCCCGGCAGACACCAAATGCTCGTTTCCATTTCCATGCACTCCATTTCCCATGTTATCGGACCGCAATTGTTCACGACCGGATTGAAGAACATTCTGGACAATTCAAGCGAATGATTTGGCCACAGTGATCACCCGAAATGAATCCCATCAAACATTTATAGGACGTAGTCTAGATGTCACTTTGTGCACAAAATTCTGCACTTTCGCAATTGTTTATGGATATAGCGGCAGCAAAGCTCGATATTTCTGAGAAGAACTTCCAACGGCTTGTTCAGAGCATGCCACGTCGAGTTGCTGCACTACGCTGCCCAAAATGGAGGCAAAAAGGAGGTATCACATGACCTTTGTCACCTGAGCGTAAAATAAACAGTAGGAAAAGCAGAAGCCAGTTTGAGATTCATGGGAACAAACATAAGGAGATGAATTTCATCCAAGGAATAAGTTCACAATATCTCGTTCGACCCATTCTTCTGTATTCTTCATCAGACTTTTAACGAATATTATTAATGGAAGGAAGACCAAAGTAAGAGCGGTGCATTTCATCATGGAATCGTTGACTCGGCCGAGTGAGTTTCGGAGACGTCAACAAACTCCAATGGCAGAAAAATAAAACAGAGGTGTTGTGCATCACGAAGATGTTAATTGCTGAAATTAGCGTGCGCTGAAAGAAGACTAAGGCAACATCTTACTTCCTCTCACATGAGTCGCGTGAAATGATTAAAAGACAAAATAAGACTAATTACCTACGATATGGACCTTTACCGACCTGGTCGTACTGTATAAGGAGTAGCACACTAGCTTCTGAGGCAGATCCTGATCGAATACGTGCGGCCAGCCTTAGTTTTTAGGTGGTTTCCCACGCTCGATTATGGAAATGCTGGGCTGGTTCCCAATTTCCGCTCCAGAAAATACAATACACAAACACTAAACATACGTTCACACACAGAAGAAGGTTTTCATATTTCACAAACAGGTACCGCACACGGAGTCTCTCCCTGAGGCAACTTACTTTTGCGGTAGCATTCGTACGCGACGTTATTAAGTAAAACAAATTTGTCAGCTCTTTGGTGTAGAGGATTCCGTGCTAGACAAGATTAACGCTAAGAAGAAGAGACAGAATACGAAGATTTATCGACGATCTTTCTCCTCACATGCCATTCGTAAATGCAACACGAAAGGACAGAGTGTTGGTGGTACCAGATATAACCTTCACCACACACCTTAAGCTAACTTGCGGTGAACGGATGAAGATAATGATGTGGAACGATAATTATGCAGCCTAGTTTATGCTGATAGAATTAGATTAAGAAATGAGACACTGAAAGTAGTAGGTAAGGTCGGCCACTGGTGAAAGAAGGTAAATGACAATGACCGAATTAAAAAGGCTATAAAATACTTCACTGAATAGAGGGTAGACTTGAAACTGCCCAGTATATCCATATTATGAGTAATTTTATGGTCCCACAGTGTTACCACTATGACCTGAGGGAGTAGTCTTTATCGAGTGGGACTAGTCTCCTATACACATATAAATGAAGGTGGATGAGTGGTATGCAGAACAGTTTGAGATTTCTCTTCTCGATTGGCTTTCTCAACCAGATACATATCCTAGTGAAAACATATGGGTACAGTCGAAACGCACCGTGCAAGAAAACTAACCTGTCCCCGTGCCAAGGACCCATGTTGACTTCTGGAATGTCACCACAGCTGTTTGGGAAGAGTTGAGAGGACATGAAAGTCTACCATCCAGCTCACAGACTGCAGGCAGTCATTGAAGTTTAACGCCTCTGAACGAGATATCAAGTGTGCCCTTTAGAGTGCGAAAAATATCGTAAAAACTACCGTGAACTGTTGGTTTTATCAGTGTCGTGGTTTCTATAAACAAGTTATCGAAATAACGTAAAAAAATTGCCTTAAGCTAGATACGAACCGAGCCTTGTCGCCAGACAGTTTTCTACCAGACCACCGACTATGCCACAGAAATACGTATGTATTGTTCTACAGCCGATCTTGCCTCCACATCACGAAATGAAGTGTCTTTACCAGGTCTGCAATACAACGAATGACGAGGTGCTGTATTCTTGCGTGATTTTCAAGGATTTGTCTATGTGTCTATGTGTCTATGTGTGAAAAAGGTGTCAGTCTTTCTACTATGCTCAAATTACAATTCTTCTTTTGTTTTATGAAAAGATCGGTCCACTCCGTAAAGTGAGTGGTTTCTGCGTAACATGGCAGGTAATTAAATTTTCAGTCGCAACCATTGTTTGTCCTGTCGAGTGTACATATTATGTTACCCGTCTGTCAATAAAGCTGACACGTATTTTACTGAGCATGTCGAACATCTAGCCCCATTTTTTCTTGTGGAACGCTCTTTGTAGACCGGGAAATCCGATGAACATGTCTTGATTTTTCTGTAAAAGTTTGACTTCCATTATCAAACGCACCGTGAGAACTCGGTGTCTGGTGCCTTTACCTTTCCGAAAATGGAACTGGTCGTCAGCTGATTCCCAATATTAGTCTGTATATTATTCTTGTTAGAAACTTTGATGCTTGAGTTGTTGTTCTCATTGTACGGCAGTTTCCGCACATATCAGCTCTTGCTGTCATCAGGGTTGTGGCGACGATTTTTCCGGAAGGTCTAATGTTATGTCTCCAGATTTATAGCTTTTACTGGCCACTTTTTTTATTAAATAATGATTTCAGAAATTCTGAGGAAATGTGATCCAAACCCTCCACGTATTATGATCGCCAAGACTCCGTTAAACTCTAGTACTTGATCAACTACGTGTTCCACCTCCATTCCCAGTTCTCCTTCTGTATCTGAGAGTTCCTTTTCCTCATAGTCAGATAGATTGTCTACAAAGCACGTCATTTTCTTAACTTTCTTTTACATTCTATGTAATTTCTATCTCTGTGTCACTTTGCACTATGTAGTTACTGCCGTTTGTAATCCCCATATGCGTTTAGAATCTCCCTGTATATTTCGCATGGGATAAGACGAGCGAGATAAGGATGTGTATCGGAGCAAACACAGAGGCATTTCCTCTGGTTCCCCGACTAAAAATTGTATTACGCGTCCTGTGCTATGCAGCGTACTGTGGATGTCGGATTGTATGTAAGGATGTAGATTTGAGTGTGATCATGTTGAGTATCGCAGTATACTGTAAAAATTAGCAGCCATGATGTTTCGACCAATTTACAATGGCTTTCTTTAAGCCTGTGAGACATCGGATCTTTAAGGTGGCTTCATCTGTACGTTATGTCCTGATTCATTTGTGAAGTGTTGGCAGAAGAGCCAACACCTTGTTGCTAGAGGAGGCCGAAATGCACGCGTTTAATTACACGCAGACTGGCGTGAGGTCTGGAACAGGTCAGAGAAATAAGACTAGCAAAACAGGAGGTACTGGTAGAATACTTAACTTTAATCCACAATCGGTGTACATCTCTCTTGACTGTACATGCTTCAAGATAAGTATAAAATGCTATGGCGCCTTGCTAGGTCGTAGCAAATGACGTAGCTGAAGGCTATGCTAACTATCGTCTCGGCAAATGAGAGCGTATTTGTCAGTGATCCATCTCTAGCAAAGTCGTCTGTACAACTGGGGCGAGTGCTAGTAAGTCTCTCTAGACCTGCCGTGTGGTGGCGCTCGGTCTGCAATCACTGACAGTGGCGACACGCGGGTCCGGCGTATACTAATGGACGGCGGCCGATTTAAAGGCTACCACCTAGCAAGTGTGGTGTCTGGCGGTGACACCACAATTTGTAATGCAACACCAAACATGATTCCTGTTGGACGTTTGGAGTTTGTTAGAAAGTAAGCGTTCCGGTGTAACGATAAGCACAGACACTAAGATGAAGAACGCAGGAGCAGAGAGAGCAATGAGACGATGCCAGCCCGTTGACTAGCACGTCACCACGACAGGAGCGTCCTCTACAAGAAGAGAATACAAGCGCCGCTCCTGTCAGCCTCGGCCGGACATTAGAAGACGGACACTAGTAGAGCTGTTATTAGTCATTCATACGAACTAGTATAAATCACTTGCATGGACACTGTATATAGTGAAGGAGACTGACTGTTTGCATGTCGCCAATCGCTTGCAACACGTTCTTGTAAACCAAAGTTAAGTATTGTCAGTTTACTTCATTGTAATAAAAGCCATTCAAGTTATTTGCTTGAATTGTTGTGTATCTATCCGAGAAAGCAGCATTCTTTAGGCACCGAGTGGGCCAGACCTCATGGTAAGAGGGGTATATAAGGAAGAACAGTATTTCAGATACCTAAGTAAATCATTATTGGATACTCAGAATCGTCAGTTCGGTCCAAGAAGTGGTTTTTACCACAGACAGGAATCGATACTGGTCCGCAGTTCAGTTACGACTGTGTATCATTCAGCTGCTGCTGGCTCCCCTTAGGACTGGAATCGCTGGCAGCCAGGATGTCAACAGCTTCTAACCATCCTTGTTTAGGACATAAAAAGACTGTATTACTTCTATTGCTTCTCCTGTTTTCTGTTCTTGCATCCATGACTTTCCAGCATGGATTCCTAAAATGTTATGGTCTCATTTCTTTTAAAGGAAATGTGTGTATCGCTGGCACCAGGGACGCAGAAATGCTGCAAATCACTAACAGGGAAGTCGCTACTGCTGGCCACAAGAAATCAGTGTATCACTATGGATCTAAAGTTTCTGCATCTTTGGCAACAGCAGTAGCGTCACCAACAGCACATGGAATAACTAAAATTGCAACAAGAGGAACAGCAACAGCAGCATGCTGCTATCCTTTACCTCTTGTGTCAGTAGGAACAACGTATGTCAGTGTTTACGGCTATGCCACCACTGTCGTTCACCTGATTCGGCAAGATGCAAAGAGCTGAGAGATATCAGCTGAGAGGGTCCCTTTTGGAAGTGCATATGGCCTATAGTCGCTATCGATAGTATCGGCGACGCAGAGACGCTGCAAATCTTTAAAAACGTAAGCAGTCGCTGCCGCTGCAAGAGGAGATACCGGGGTATCACATGGGCAGTAGCAGTAACCCGGATAGAAATTATATACTTATATGGACAGGGTGTCTGTTCTTTCGGACATGTCCGTAAAAACAGACACCCTATCCGTATAAGTAAATAGTTGTAGCAATACCGGCCATGACCTTCTTCTTCTGTGCGGATGCACACATAGTCCCCGAACTCTTACGGGACTTGGTAAGAATGTCTTCCACGAGTAATGAGTGTGTCGGGGTGGGACACTACGAATGTAGTGTGTGGACATACAAGGTAAGAATGTGGGTCTCGCATGAAGCGTGCGCGAGATAATCCCTGTTGTCGCACTAACCTCTGTTCCCTTGGTGGCTCAGATGGATAGAGCGTTTGCCATGTAAGCAGAGATCCAGGGTTAGAGTCCCGCTCGGGGAACACATTGTCACCTGTCCCTGAAGGTATTAAAATTAATTCTAATTTCGGATATAAATTGGCCAGCGAACAGTCCCTGCACTCACTCTTTGCTGTATGAACTGTTAAGTCTATCGTCGTATCTCTACGCCCATAGCAACCCTGCACTGGTTTTGAATTGCCTGTGTTTTGATATGTTTACATTTGTGCACAGCTAACGACGATTGAACAGCTTTGTAGCGCTTGTGCTTCGACACGTGTCTGCTTACTTGCCTCTCGGTTTCAGAATAGTAGACAGTGCAATCGCAAGGAGTTTACACGCATATGCTGTATGCAGTGCAGTTGCAACACAAGTAATAGTAGAAGATCGACAACTTTGTGGCCGCTGTGCTGCATGTTGTCTCCACGGCATAGCACTATGCCTTTGCAGTTTCTGCCAATTTACTGCGTTATGGAGAGGTTCTGACGTATTTTCCTCATCTATTTCGTATTTTATGAATCTCAAAGGTAGCTTGTGTTTCATACCCGTTAGCATAATATATCGTCTCATATCTTGGCGTTATTCTAAACGACAATTATTTGGCGAGCTCGGGTTGTCAACATTAATGGCACATACGAGGGCTATTCGAAAAGTAAGCAACGATAGGTCGCGAAATGGAAACCACAGTGAAAATCGAAACTGTTTTATTTGAAACGGTTAGCTACACCTTCCAGCTACTTCTCTACACAGTCGCCGTTCAGACTTAGACATCTGTTGTGGCGTTGTACCAACTTTTCAATTCCTTTCTTTCAGGAGTGCTAGTTCTGCAAGGTTCGCAGGAGAGCTTCTGTAAAGTTTGGAAGGTAGGAGACGAGATACTGGGAGAAGTGAAGCTGTGAGGACCGAGCGTGAGTCGTGCTTCGGTAATTCAGATGGTACAGCACATGACCGTGAAAGGCAAAGGTCCCGAGTTCGAGTCTCGGTCGGGCACACAGTTTTAATGTGCCAGGATGTTTCATATCAGCGCACACTCCTCTGCAGAGTGAAAATCTCATCTCAAAACCAAGCAGACAATTTACAGGTACATGTATCATGCGTGTAAGAGCGTTGTCTTCTTTAAGAATGGCACTACGATGTGGGATAATACATAAAGTCGGAGAGTGTCCGAGAAATATTGTTCTAACGTCAGAGTTCCTTCAGTCAGCCTTGACCTTAAGTCATATCCGATGATTTGCTACACCATGAAGCTAGAAGTAACACTGACTTTCCTCTCCAAAACATTGAAAGAAAGGAACCGTTCCCCATGAGGGCGCTATGTTCCCAGAGAATGGTCGTAAGTAATACTACGGAGCTGTGATTCACCGCTGAACACAATATGACGCCGTTCATCAGCAGTCCATGGTTCCGGTAATGGGAAACCATTCGTGTTTTGATGTTATTAGCAGCATACGCATAAGATGGTAATTCCCTAGTCCGCCTGCTGAAAGTCTCCGACTTCAGATGTAATCAACCATCGGACATCTGTTATATCCAATTGCCCCACAAATCTGAGTGCTGTAGTATTCGGTCAGCCGGTGAAATGGAGAGCCACAACGAATCCCCTTTCAAATTCTGTCAGGTTCTAAAAATGCTATGTCAAACGATTACGCGGCATCCTATAGTGATAGTCAAAAATTAGACTCTGTTCACGCCCCTAATGAACTTTATCAGACCTGGTAACAGCATTAATCACGAAATACGCTGATGCATACAGGTGGCCGTTCTCCCTGTCATAGAGAATTTCAGCTCCAGTCATTCAAATACCCACCGATGTGTCTACGTACACGAACTTACAATGATATGCGACCATATCTTCTGGATGCTTCAGTTTTTTCCTCAGGCGGTGTAGTTCCATTGTGTTTGGATGATAGTGCGGCTCCTAACTTGGGGCTAATCTGAAACACATAACCGACTCATATAATTATAACTGGCAGGGAGTTCAATGTACCATCGAAATGTTGGCGAAAATACGTGTTTAAATCCGGAGGTACGTATAAAACATCATCCGAAATTGTGCTAAACGCATTCTCTGAAATTTATTTCGAGCAGTTACTTCTGGAGCCCAGTCGAATAGTAAACGATTGTGAAAACACACTTGACCTCTTACTACCAAATAATCCTGACCTAATAACAAGCATCAAAATGGATAGAGGGTTAGTTAACATAGGGGTGTCGTAGCGATACTAAATACCGTAATTCTCAAATCCACCAAAAATAAACGAAAATATATCTGTTCAAGAGAGCAGATACAAATTAGCTTCACGCATTCCTGAAGGACAATCTCATATCCTTCCTAATTGTCAGTGTAAATTAGACCATATGGAAAGTGTGCTAGCGGCAAGACACAATCAGTGCCTTCTCTGAGCAATAGCAATAGAAATACTATCGATAATAGTGCTGCTAAAGCAGAGTTACTAAACATTCACCGAGCGAGCTGGCGCAGTGGTTAGCACACTGGACTCGCATTCGGGAGGACGACGGTTCAATCCCGTCTCCGGCCATCCTGATTTAGGTTTTCCGTGATTTCCCTAAATCGTTTCAGGCAAATGCCGGGATGGTTCCTTTGAAAGGGCACGGCCGATTTCCTTCCCAATCCTTCCATAACCCGAGCTTGCACTCCGTCTCTAATGACCTCGTTGTCGACGGGACGTTAAACACTAACCACCACCACGACCACCACTAAACATTCCTTCACCAAAGAAGACTAAGTAAATATTTCAGTATTCGAATCAAGAAGAGCAGCCAGCATGAGTAATTAAGAAGTAAGTATCCACGGAATATTGAAGAAACTTAAATCGCTTAATAAAAGCAATTCTTCAAGTCCTGAAATACACCAGTTAGATTCCTTCCGGAGTATGCTGATGCAATAGATACATACTTAACAATCATATGCTACCTCTCGATCGACGAAAGATCCCCATCAAAAGACTAAAAATTTGCACAGGTCACAACAGTGTACAAGAAAAGCAATAGGAATAATCAACTAAATTGCAGCCCCATAACATTAACGCCGATATGCAGCAGAATTTTGCGACATGCATTGTGTTCGAACATCACGAATTACCTGGAAGAGAACGGTCTATTGACACAAAGTCAATACTGTTTTAGAAATCATCGTTCTTGTGAAACACAAATAGCTCCTTAACCACACGAAGTGTTGATCGGCAGTCACAAAACTTTGTAAATTTTACCTGGTAACGAGTGCTTCGTGCACTACAAGCTCTATCCGGATCTTAACCTGTTTCACACTTTTATGTCTTGATTCCAGAATTGATACTCTTGAATATTTTGTTCCTGACATTGTAAAAATGCGAAAAACAGTAATATTAGAAATTGGGTCCGCGTGGCTGCAAAACAACTTGTTATTCGTTTATTTCTTTATCCTCCCAAACTAGTTTCGGCGACAAATATCACCATCATCAGTGGGGTTCTTTAATCTAAAACACGCAAAAAATAGCATGGTTATACACACACAGTAGCACATTATTACATGTTTTTTACTATGCGTTTCTTTGACATATAGTTTACTATGGATACTTTCATACTACCTTATGTCCTGTATGTTACAACACGTTATAAGCAATTATTGTCGCTGTTTGTGACATATTTTCTGTGCGCTCTTTTTCTGTTGCCGTTTTCTTACTTAGTGAACATCATCTCATCGAAACCATGTGAGGATCAGAATGAAAGTGCGAAAGTTTTGTTTTTCTGTGTATAAAAGCAGCTACATACCATCCAACGAACGTGAGTACACGAATAGCTAAGTAACAGCTCAGTACACACCAAATAAATAGCTTCCATAACACTACCACAACACTTAGTATATATTGCTGACATACGAAGTTCACCTTTTAGTATTTTGTTTAGTAACAGCCGCTCACACGGTTGCAGATAACATGAAGTTCGCTAAGTAAAAAACGGCAACAGAAAAGAAAGCGCACAGAAAATATGTCGCAAACAGTGACAATAATTGCATAAAACATGCTGTAACATACAATAAATAAGGAAGTATGAAAGTATCCATAGTAAACTATATTAAAAAAAACAAATAGTAAAAAAAGTCTAATAATGCGCTACTAAGTGTGTTTAACCATCCTATTTTCTGCGTGTTTTAGATTAAAAAAACCCACTGGTGATGGTGATATTTGTCGCCGAAACTAGTTTGGGAGGATAAAGAAATAAACGAATAACATGATGTTTTGCAGCAAGTGGACCCAATTCCTGATATTACTGTTTTTCTATGCAAACACGGACCAAATGGAAGAATTCCAAGATAAAATCAGTGTAAAAATAGGAGCTGTAACTGATACGTGCACAAACATTCGTTTCATACTGTCGGATATAGCAAAGACCCAACTGAAGAGCTACTATACAAATCAAATTAAATCCATTTCTACTATTATTGGGTTGAACATCGCATCGCCTTCTTCGAAAGCAATTCTAACATTTGCTAAATGTTTTGCATCAAACAAAGTTAATTTATCATCCCTACGGCCTACGCGAAATTTGTGTTGCAAGCATACCGATTTAAATCCGTCCATCCATTTGTTGGAAAATGAAGTTAAATCCTTCTCCAATCCGGATCACGATTATGATGCACATTCCTCATGCGCACCTACTAACACGACGTTATTAGCATTACGACTTAACTAAGTTAGGGTACTGTAACGCCCCAACGACCACATTAAAGTCAATGAAGAAAGAACATGAAGTAGGGAAAGTTATCTTGGGAGTTACGACAGGTTTTCCGATGAGATAACACGAAAGAGTTTTGTCAACAACTACATTGTACACCACTGAGGATATTTGTTAGCGAAAGAGAAAGAAGAAACATCGTATTTCAGCAATGGACAAATATCCATGTGGCAAATGTGATATTAATATCTCAAAAGTTGAGTTCAAAGTAATGTCATCAAAGATAACTTTTATGTGGAAGAGAGTTGTAAGCGCAACGAAGAAATTCAATGCGCCTACAATGCTCTTCCACAGAAGTCGCTTGCTAGAACTCATCCAGTGCAGACGTACGAGAGCAGTTCTGATCTGAATTACTGAGATTGCGAATCGTGACGATATTGTTTTCGAGTTTAGAAGTGTTCGTTGCGTGACGGGATTCATGGCTTAAGAAACTGATTTTATGAACTGAGACAGGAACAGATAGACTCATTTAACCGTGCACTACGGGATAATTGAAATCTAATAACGGAATTAGTGAACTTCACTTTCAATTAGTTGGACCTTAAGGAGAAGTGAACATTCTATGAAAGAATACACGCAACTAGTCTTGAGTAGGACCCAAGTACACGTCATCATGAAGGTAAAACAATTACGCTAAAGTGTTGGGTTGTGGTAATTGCCAAGAAATTATAACTCAATCGGACTGACTTAACTAAACTATTCCGTGTGCATGTGGTGCGGGAGTTATAAGTATTTAGAGACAAAATAACAATAAACTGTTCGTTACCAGTTAAATACCCGGTGTGGACTACATCATTAAATAGTTTGATAAAAGACTAAATCAACGACTACTCGTGAAAGACTATTTCATTAGAGTGCAAATATTCACGTCATTAGTTGAGAAGTGAACTTTAAAACATTTTCGTATTACGACGCAATCTTACAAAGATTGAATCAAAGAGAATATCTGGATCTCGCTGCATACCAGCACAACAATTCCATAGCAACGAGACAACAGCATAAGAAAAAACTGTTAACTAAAATATTTCCTCGCAATCAGTGGTGTGTGCTATGCGAACGAGAGAATAATTAATAACTACTGCAAATCCGGACAATTAACGATACAATATTAATAATAAAAAGCGTCAATTATACGAGTTCGCATAAGTGGAGACACTGCGGACTTGTAATTGAGATACAACGACTGCGCGAGGAACGCCTTTCCGGAAGTTTTTCAGGTCTTTTCTCCCGTTAATCTACGGGGACTGACGTTATATCGCATCGTGTCTCTACTCTGCCGCGAGAGCTGCGGCAGTAGCAGCTCTACATCGTCGACTACATCAGCAAGCGGTTGGAGTCCAGGGGCACGCACCACAGTACATTACAATTTTTGGAGCTTCTTCTTGCCCTTAATACAACTATTTTTTGTTTATGTTAGTACGAGTTATTATTCACCGCCTTTTGATTGCTTTACGATATATTTAATATAACTTCAAATCATCTTTTGCTTGCGCAGTTTACAAACGGGTCATCTTTGAAAGCAATAACTATATCGAAAGACGGCAAGTCAGTATACCAGACGGACAATTGAATAGAGTATCACGTAAAGGTAAACGAGGAATTTCAGAACAAACTATGTTACAGAGGAATCGTTACTCTGATCCGTATGGTAGACACTCCTGTGGAAAGAACCATGTGACCATGGACTTGGACAAAAAACTAGTACTGCTTTTCAGTGTTCACAGCTGCATGACAATGACGTTCTAAAATTTAGTGCAGAATTGTTTCATAATGTAAGCGAAATGGATGAAGATAAACGTATTTTGGCTCCACGTGAAGCACGCAAGGTGCAATACAGTGGACTTCACTCCTAAACGCAACAGACAACGATCAGCTATTTTCTGCATAACGGGACTACACGGTCTGATACGTGTTTGTCTAGTGCTATTCAAGCTGCTATAAAACCTGTTAGATGCTCAAGAATAACATGTGTATTAAAGCGCAATTTCATTTCTGCCACTTCTATCACAAAAGGCAGGTGAAGCGATCGAGTGAGTGACAAAGCACGCAGTCATGGAATTCATCAGACAGGTTAGAGGAAGAGAACATAATTATAGAAGTGTCAGAGCTTATCTTCTTTCTGAATTCAAGAGCATAAAAGAATTATCTAAGATCTACAATCATACATCTGTCTATTTAAAGGCAACTTTTAGCATGATTTACAACATTTCCAGAATCAAGTCTAGCAATGAATTTTCGTCGCCCTGTGCGCATGCATATACAACGTATAAGAGCTATAAGTATCGGTTATAGTGTGCAGAGAAGAACAAAGCAAATGAGTACATGCTGGGCCGGCCGGAGTGGCCGAGCGGTTCTAGGTGCTTCAGTCTGGAACCAAGCGACCGCTACGATCACAGGTTCGAATCCTGCCTCGAGCATGGATGTGTGTGATGTCCTTAGGTTTACGTAGTTGTAAGTTCTAGGGGACTGATGACCTCAGATGTTGAGTCCAATAGTGCTCAGAGCCATTTGAGTACAGGCTGTAGCTCAGAATTCACAAGCTACGTAGTAGAGCACTTCACGCCATTTTGCAGCAGAAGTCACAATACGCAGCTTCGCTTGTATTAGTGTATGATCTACAGCAGGTGCAGCGGTACCTAAACTACGCATTCAAGAAGCATTTATGTTGTACGATTGGGACAGTAGAATTTCGTTGCGTGTGATATCTCGAACAATAAGTCATACTCCTACAGGAAGTCAAGCAGACCGACCAGCCAGTGAAATCTGAAGTGCTGTACTCATAACGCAGAAAATTTTATTACACAAAATGAAAACTTTTGTAAAGTGCCACGTATTTGGCTCGCTAACAATGGCCCTGGAGGACATAATAGGAAAAACACTATTTTGGCGATGGTACAAAGCTGCTTTTCTGGTGCTCCAGATAATATGAATAGCGCAATCATGCTATTTCCAGTTCGAGATCACAGCTTTCTTGCATGCGACAGGTTTTTTGGTACAGTTCAGCAAGATATGAAAGCTAAAGGCCTCATTCGACTACCTGATAAGTAGCATGAAGTCTACACTATGATAACGTCTTTGTATACCCCCGAGATCGACAAATATGTGAGTGGGAGTTCAGATCAGACAATTACAGAAAGCTCCTACATGTTCAGTTTGCTAAAAGGATAATGGTACAAAGAGGTAAACAAGCAACTGTGTGCAATTTCACCGTGTTTAATGAACACTGACGGATGTACACCCCTTCTCAAGGACGTATGACACTTGACAGCGGTCAGACGTCCACCGAGTAGTATTACTCAGCTGAAACGCGTATACATCCATGACTTACGCCAGAGAGCCTTCGGTGAAAACCGGAAAGCATATCCAACGCTTCTGTCGTACACAACATTAAGTGCATGTGTGACCCATTCTGAGTATTCTGCGCCCCATGAAGGATTCAAATGTGTTGAAATTGAAGAAGTATCACTGAAAGTGTAAAATGTGCAAGTATATGTTTTTCGCCAGAACAGTAAATGTTTTTGTGTTGACTGTTCGTCATGATTGCTTTTGTCTCAGTATGCCATTTTATTTCATTGAAGAGTCAGCAGTAGAAGTCTTGTGTGCAATGAAGGAAAGGTAAACCAAAGCGTCAATCAAAACAGTTTATTCCCATTGTTAACTTCATACTATTTTAAATCCAATACATTTATTTAATTATCGCGGAAGCAAGTATAATTTGGAGCACAGTACTTCGGTTTAAACTCGTGTTAATATATAAATGTTTGTCTAAAAGCTACATAGCCGGGTTCTGAACAGATATTTTGTAATAATTTTTGGCATTTTTCTCGGAAAGAGTAAACGTGAATTTAACTTTGTTGATATTTCAGCTCTTCGTCTGTTCTCGACCCTATATCGGAAATGTCACTAAAGATATCTGAGACTCTGATTGCATACGTCATGGAGTTGACAGACTGTTTGCTGATTTGTTACGCCACGCTCTCGAATATGTTCCTCTATCAGCGATACTCCGGACACTATCTATAATTAGACTGATGGTCCCCTGGGGAGCGAACGCAAACAGTGACTGCCTGTTTCCCACATTCATTAATGTGACGCAGAATAGCTCAGTGTGCGCAGCGTTTCTGGTGTGGGCTATGACATTTCTGCTAGGAAGACCGTAAGGTAGAAAATTGTTTCAGTTCACAAGCTGTGTTCACAGGGATTTTACAAAATTTTAGTTCAGTTATTAAAGATGATTTTTTTTTCAATTGTAATGAAAATTCACAACAAGTTTTTGCAATTTTTTATTTATATATTCAAAAATATACAGTTTCTTTGAAAAAGGCTGTGTTAAATTATGCAGAAGGTACTGTGTAACATTTACTGAAAGTTTGAAACAAATATGTTTGGAAGTTCCTTAGAAAACATGTAATTAGTATGAGAAAATAAAAGTTACAACATGACGGAAGACACTGTAATTGTACACAAATTTGACTGTTGCTGCGCGCTAAAGATTACGAGCCAAACTGCACATGGTGCGTCCGTAATATCTTCAATTTTTTTCTCTATTTAATGAACCACTTGACTTTAAGTAGTATGGGTGACGGACGTATTTACTTTTCCTTTCAGCGATGTGTGGAAAGGGCCTAGTGCCCAAACACACGTGTAGACGACTTTTTCTGAGGCGGTTCAGACCATTCGACGTAATCTCACTTGTTAAATGCGAACCATACCTGAGCTTAAGGGGCTCCGGAACGCCCTATACTTGCAATTTTAAAATAACGCTTATAAATTACATCTTTCCTCACATAGTATTTGAGGTAGGAAGTTGAACTTCTTACTGATTATTTATTGGAATACGGGCTACAACTTAACACAGGGATTTTAGTTCAGTTATTAAAGATGATTTTTTCGTTCAATTGTAATGAAAATTCACAACATTTTTTTTGCAATTTTTTATTTATATATTCAAAAATATACAGTTTTTTGGAAAAAGGCTGTGTTAAATTATGCAGAAGGTACTGTGTAACATTTACTGAAAGTTTGAAACAAATATGTTTGGAAGATCCTTAGAAAACATGTAATTAGTATGAGAAAATAAAAGTCTTGGGAAGCGAGCGACAAAGATTGGATTAACTTTTTAGTGCATTCCAGGTCCATAGGATGGATTATCTTCATCCTCTGCAAACTCCTCCCCCAGCTTCCTCTTGTTCCTCCTCCTGTTTACTCTTGCTTGTATTTCTAGACTCTTTACAGCCCTGTCTGCAGCCCGAAGGCGTTCCTTGTCTAAAGCAAGCATCGCTCGTTGTTGTGTTCGTAGATTTTGCTACCATTTTCTTCAGTTGCAGTTACTGCAACACTGTTCCAAAAGGTGGTCATGTATGAACACTTATCACATTTCGGTTGTATTTCACTAGCAAGTCCTACGTGCTTTATTATGGAGAGTTCCAGACCAACTTCACTACAATGAATACATCTTACACAGTTTGAAAAAATTCCTTTGAGAACCGACATATCAAATATTTCATTCACATCCGACTCGCCCATAAAACATTCATAGTTTTCACTCATTGAACCAAGGTTCTTCTGTGAAGTATTTTCTTTCCCACTTTGACTGCTATGGGCAGGTGTACTTTAGAGGTTAGGTTCACTCACTTGGTTATCGTCTTTATTGTTTACAGTAATAACACATACCTTTGGCTTTCCAACATTTCTCCTTTTCTTAAAAGCCTTCAGAGGATTTCTAATAACTTTACTTTTACTCATTATTATACTTCAACAAAACAGAGACTCAAGAAACAGAATTAATTACGAATATTTTCGAGATAACGACAGTGTAAATAAACATGAAACAATCGAAAATCACACCAGCGATATATATTGAACCATCACAGGTAAGCCACAACACATACTTTATCTCACATCACTAAAATGTACCTTATGAACACGGACGTTAATAATAACACATTTGACAGCAGTTTACCAGCGCCACAGTGGGTCACGCCCATGTAGAACACATTAAAAACAAATTTAAAAATAGTTGTTGTCTTCGGAATTGAATAAATTATATATCTATTAAAAGGTAATAGTCTGCAGATTCAGAAAACGCAAAAAAGTAAAAATTGCACTTTTCATGATTTTGAGCCTTTCCGGAGCCCCTTAAGCGGACCTATAGCCATGGCGGGTATTACGTAAGTTCTTTTCTCTTTCCGCAGACATTATATGAGTATGATGTTGGGGTCAATATCATACCGTTCATAGTACTTACCCGTACGGTTACTACCTTTTGCTGTTTTTGTTGGTTCTCGTAAGTGGAACCGGTGCTGTACTCGCTGCTTGTAGTAAATGTTTCTCGCGTCATTTGTCCGTTTTCATGATTTATCCACTATCTTCTTCGATCGTCAAGAGTCTTGACATGTTTCTGTAAGAACAATTATCCGGTCCTAAGTGAATATCCAGTCTTCTGAAATTATGATGTTACATAGCTCCATATTTGCTATTGACAACAAATCAGCCGCTACAAAAGAATAGTGGTGATGCAGATTTCTCAGTTTCTGTTATTATTTGACGTCGGTACAGCTCTACAGCTGAAGAAAGTGACTTACTCAAACAAATCTACTCTGATATTTTCTTTTCTTCGACCATTCTCTGAAATGTTACCTAAGAATGTAATGTCTAAACTGTTGTGAGTTTGCTAATTAAGTGTTTAGAAAGTCACCGATAATCGTTGCCTTCGTGTTACATTGCTTATCATTAAACCTCTGTATACTGCATTTCATACCTTTTGCAAAGATACGCAAGTGTGTAAGTCTGCACGCTTCGTATTGGCTGTTGCTGACGATAATATCTGAGTTACCAGGCAGTGCCGTAATCCACTTCAAACCCTACCAAAAGCTGACGTTTCGACCCATGTCTTGGGATCACCTTCAGGAGACTTCTGGTGTCTCCGGGAGGCTGAACACTGTCGAAACTCAGTGCTGCATCGATTTTTTCATTTGGCTGTTTTCCTGGAGTCTCTTAGAGAAGTGGAGTTACTAGTTAAAAGTGTTCAGGATGTCAATGGTGGGCCCTTGTCAGTGTTTATACAGGGTGGTCAGAAACAGTCTGATTAGATTAGATTAGATTAGATTAATACTAGTTCCATGGATCATGAATACGATATTTCGTAATGATGTGGAACGAGTAAAATTTTCCAATACATGACATAATTAGGTTAATTTAACAACATACTTAAGTTAATATAACAACTTTATTTTTTTTAAATATTTTTTCTTTTTTTTCTTAATTTATATCTAAAAATTCCTCTATGGAGTAGAAGGAGTTGTCATTCAGAAATTCTTTTAATTTCTTCTTAAATACTTGTTGGTTATCTGTCAGACTTTTGATACTATTTGGTAAGTGACCAAAGACTTTAGTGCCAGTATAATTAACCCCTTTCTGTGCCAAAGTTAGATTTAATCTTGAATAGTGAAGATCATCCTTTCTCCTAGTATTGTAGTTATGCACACTGCTATTACTTTTGACTTGGGTTTGGTTGTTAATAACAAATTTCATAAGAGAATATATATACTGAGAACCTACTGTGAATATCCCTAGATCCTTAAATAAATGTCTGCAGGATGATCTTGGGTGGACTCCAGCTATTATTCTGATTACACGCTTTTGTGCAATAAATACTTTATTCCTCAGTGATGAAATACCCCAAAATATGATGCCATATGAAAGCAATGAGTGAAAATAGGCGTAGTAAGCTAATTTACTAAGATGTTTATCACCAAAATTTGCAATGACCCTTATTGCATAAGTAGCTGAACTCAAACGTTTCAGCAGATCATCAATGTGTTTCTTCCAATTTAATCTCTCATCAAGGGACACACCTAAAAATTTGGAATATTCTACCTTACCTATATGCTTCTGATTAAGGTCTATATTTATTAATGGCGCCATACCATTCACTGTACGGAACTGTATGTACTGTGTCTTATCAAAATTTAGTGAGAGTCCGTTTACAAGGAACCACTTAGTAATTTTCTGAAAGACAGTATTGACAATTTCATCAGTTAATTCTTGTTTGTCAGGCGTGATTACTATACTTGTATCATCAGCAAAGAGAACTAACTTTGCCTCTTCATGAATATAGAATGGCAAGTCATTAATATATAATAAGAACAACAAAGAGTGTTAGAGGGTAGTTGTGCTGAGCAAGAGCTGTTAAGGAAAGAACTCGGTATGTTGCACTGTTTCCGAGTTAATTAGCATTGAAGTTAGTTAATCAGGCCGTTGCGCAAAAGTTCATGCGGTCCGCCAAAGACGTGTTGAAAAACGTGTCCTTCATTTGGTTTTCTCATCCAGAATAAGACACAAGTAATAGCGAATACTCTGTTAAGGAATTACAAGAGGAGAAGGTATACTCGGAAAAGGTTGAGTGATGCGGGAAGATCTCATTAGATTACATCAGGGTCAACAGAGATTCTGAAATACACTCCTGGAAATGGAAAAAAGAACACATTGACACCGGTGTGTCAGACCCACCATACTTGCTCCGGACACTGCGAGAGGGCTGTACAAGCAATGATCACACGCACGGCACAGCGGACACACCAGGAACCGCGGTGTTGGCCGTCGAATGGCGCTAGCAGCGCAGCATTTGTGCACCGCCGCCGTCAATGTCAGCCAGTTTGCCGTGGCATACGGAGCTCCATCGCAGTCTTTAACACTGGTAGCATGCCGCGACAGCGTGGACGTGAACCGTATGTGCAGTTGACGGACTTTGAGCGAGGGCGTATAGTGGGCATGCGGGAGGCCGGCTGGACGTACCGCCGAATTGCTCAACACCTGGGGCGTGAGGTCTCCACAGTACATCGATGTTGTCGCCAGTGGTCGGCGGAAGGTGCACGTGCCCGTCGACCAGGGACCGGACCGCAGCGACGCACGGATGCACGCCAAGACCGTAGGATCCTACGCAGTGCCGTAGGGGACCGCACCGCCACTTCCCAGCAAATTAGGGACACTGTTGCTCCTGGGGTATCGGCGAGGACCATTCACAACCGTCTCCATGAAGCTGGGCTACGGTCCCGCACACCGTTAGGCCGTCTTCCGCTCACGCCCCAACATCGTGCAGCCCGCCTCCAGTGGTGTCGCGACAGGCGTGAATGGAGGGACGAATGGAGACGTGTCGTCTTCAGCGATGAGAGTCGCTTCTGCCTTGGTGCCAATGATGGTCGTATGCGTGTTTGGCGCCGTGCAGGTGAGCGCCACAATCAGGACTGCATACGACCGAGGCACACAGGGCCAACACCCGGCATCATGGTGTGGGGAGCGATCTCCTACACTGGCCGTACACCACTGGTGATCGTCGAGGGGACACTGAATAGTGCACGGTACATACAAACCGTCATCGAACCCATCGTTCTACCATTCCTAGACCGGCAAGGGAACTTGCTGTTCCAACAGGACAATGCACGTCCGCATGTATCCCGTGCCACCCCACGTGCTCTAGAAGGTGTAAGTCAACTACCCTGGCCAGCAAGATCTCCGGATCTGTCCCCCATTGAGCATGTTTGGGACTGGATGAAGCGTCGTCTCACGCGGTCTGCACGTCCAGCACGAACGCTGGTCCAACTGAGGCGCCAGGTGGAAATGGCATGGCAAGCCGTTCCACAGGACTACATCCAGCATCTCTACGATCGTCTCCATGGGAGAATAGCAGCCTGCATTGCTGCGAAAGGTGGATATACACTGTACTAGTGCCGACATTGTGCATGCTCTGTTGCCTGTGTCTATGTGCCTGTGGTTCTGTCAGTGTGATCATGTGATGTATCTGACCCCAGGAATGAGTCAATAAAGTTTCCCCTTCCTGGGACAATGAATTCACGGTGTTCTTATTTCAATTTCCAGGAGTGTAAGATACTAGATTGTAAGACGTACCCAGGGGCAAATAGAAACTCAGATTAGTTGTGGTGAAGAGTGGGTTGAAGTTTAAGAGATGTCAGAAAGAATCAATACGCTAAGAAGTGGAATACGGATGAACTACGGAATGACGAGACACGCTTGAAGTTCTCTAAGTCTATACTCAGCATATAGGTAAGTCAAAGCAACCTTCGGCGAAATTAAAAGCCAGGGTGGTAACATTAAGAGCGGAGAGGGAATTCCACTGTTGAATGCAGAGCAGAGAGCGGATAGGTGTAAAGAATACATTGAAGGTCTGTATCGGGGGGAAAATTTGTCTTGTGTGATAGAAGAGGACACAGGATTCGATTTAGAAGAGATAAGGGATCCACTATTAGAATCAGAATTTAAGAGACCTTTGGAGGACTTAAGATCAAATAAGGCCCAAAGGATCGAAAACATTCTATCAGAACTTCTAAAATAGTTGGAGGAAATAGCAACAAAATGACTATTCAAGTTGGGGTGTATACTGTATGAGTCTGGTAACATACCATCTCACTTTCGGAAAAGCATCATCCACACAATTCCGAAGACTGTAAGTGCTGACAACTGCGAGAACTATGGCACAATCAGCTTAACAGCTTATGCATCCAAGTTGCTGACAAGAATAATGTATAGAGGAACGGAGAAGAAAATTGAGGAGGTGTTAGATGACGACCAGTTTGTCTTTAGGAAAGATAAAGGCACCAGAGAAGCAATTCTGACGTTGCGCTTGATAATGAAAGCAACTCTAAAGAAAAATAAAGACACATTCATGGAATTTGTCGCCGGCCGAAGTGGCCGTGCGGTTAAAGGCGCTGCAGTCTGGAACCGCAAGACCGCTACGGTCGCAGGTTCGAATCCTGCCTCGGGCATGGGTGTGTGTGATGTCCTTAGGTTAGTTGGGTTTAACTAGTTCTAAGTTCTAGGGGACTAATGACCTCAGCAGTTGAGTCCCATAGTGCTCAGAGCCATTTGAACCATGGAATTTGTCGACCTGAAAAAAGCTTTCGACAATGTAAAATGGTGCAAGGTTTTCGAAATTCAGAGAACAATGGGGGTGAGCCATAGGAAGAGACCGGTAATATACAATATGTACAAGAGCGAAGAGAGAATAATAAAAGTACGCAGTGCTCGGATTAGAAAGGGTGTAAGAGAGGGATGTAGTCTTTCGCCCCTACTGTTCAATCTGATCATCAAAGAAGCAATGATGGAAATAAAAGAAAGGTTCAGAAGCGCAATTAAAATTCAAGGTCAAAAGCTATCAATGATACGATTCGCTGATGACATTTCCATCCTGGGTGAAAGTGGAGAAGAATTGCATGGTCTGCTGAACGGAATGGACAGTCTAATGAGTACAAAATATGCACTGAGAGTAAATCGAAGAGAGACGAAAGCAATGAGAAGTAGCAGAAATGAGAACAGCCAGAAACGTAACGTCAGGATTGATGGTCACGATGTGGATCAAGTTAAGAAATTCTGCTACCTAGACAGCAAAATAACCAATGACGGACGGAGCAAGGAGGACATCAAAAGCAGCCTAGCACTGGCATAAAGGGTATTCCTGGTTGAGAGAAGTCTACTAGTATCAAAAATAGGCCTTACTTTGAAGAAGAAATTTCTGAGAATGTAAGTTTGGAGTACAGCATTGTACTCGTATAGTAGTGCGACATGGACTATGGGAAAACTGGAACAGAAAGGAATCGAAACTTTTGAGACGTGGTGCTACAGGAGAATGTTGAAAATTAGGTGGACTGATAAGTAAGGAATGAGGGGGCTCTGCGCATAATCGGAGAGGAAAGGAATATGTGGAAAACACTGACAAGGAGAAGGGACAGGATGATAGGACATCTGTTAGGAAATCAGGGAATAACTTCCATAGTACTAGAGGCAGCTGCAGAGGGCAAAAACTATAGACAAAGAAAGAGACTGGAATGAATTCAACAGATACCTGAGGACGTAGGTTGCATGTGCTACTCTGAGACGAAGAGGTTGGCACAGGTAAGAATTCGTGACGAGCTACATGTAACCAGTCAGAAGACTGATGATTAAAAAAAAAGAAAAAAGAAAAAAAAAACGAAAGGCGAATACAAAAATTGAGGATCGAATCCAACCAATGTCTGAGAAGTCTCGTGCGCTGCCATCTACGCTATGAAAACGACTGACATTAATTGTATCTGAAGGCCCGCTTTAATTTGCGCGCTCTTCATTGGCTAACGTCAGTGCTAATAAACCAGAAAATGGTGCAGGGTATCGAATTTTTTTTCGTAACTAGAATTTCTGAACGCAACCCTCCCTACAACCCAATTATAAGCATTTCAGACGGTTTCCGATCACCCTGTGCATTGATAATGGATAGTTAAAGACAGGAGGAATATTACCGAAGTATTACTGTTGGCGTACCTCCTGGACAGACATGTACGACCCAAATAGTTGGGAGAGGCGTGCAGTTGTGACAGACTACATGCAGAGTCCTCTGGAACTCCACCGCCATAATGTCGAATATTTTCTGAGTAATTTCGGGTGAGTGAGCCGTGGTCTTCAGTTGCTCCTTACAGCGGAATTGCATTTCGTCCAATTCGTTGCCTCCATTTTTTTTAAATTCGTGTTGTACGAAAAAATTCTACACAAGAGTGCGAATGTGGTCGGTATGAGCCTTGAGGCTTGCTTTTAATAAAAAAATAAGAGAGGGAAAAACAAAACTTTGCTCCATTGTCTCACGGTACTTGCCGTTCACACCAGTAAGAACCGCTTCATCTTCGCCCTCAATGTTGCAATCAGTCTTGTCTTGGGTTTGTTCTTCCTGCAGCATTCATAACCAATACACAGCATTACGGAGAGGTTGCCAATATCCAATTCGTATATGAGTTCAGTGAACAAAAAGGAAAGAGCGCCACGCACATCGACGCTATAGTAAACTATTTTTCAGAGACTAAAATTTCATCACAATAGTTTAGCATCGCCTGAGCATTATTGTCTTAAACTCTTTGTTTTGTATGTTATGGAATTTTTCAGTGCAGTGAACTTTGTTTGCATCTCTAAAAATGAGGGCAATTTAAGTAGAGGTGTCAGCTACAGGTTTGTAGCGTCGTGGCTATCCACCGTCAAGGAAGGAAGTATCCACTCATGGTGCTCAAAGGAGATAAACAACTACTACGAATAGATCAGTGACAAAACAACAATAATATTTTGACCAAAATTTCCCCTTCTATCTCAGTATCTGCTATGAGAATGAAGACCGCCACTAAGTATTACCCAATAACTCCACTTCTCCCAAGAATGGGTGAAAAAGCGGGCCTTTTTACAAGCGGAAACCGTAAAACGCGTCTGCTTTTCGTCTCGACACGTTTCAGTGTTACATTACCGTAACGCTATGTTCTCTTATGCTGAGAGAGACACGTAGACCCGTTGGTACAAATGATGTATTTCTTCATTTATTATACGGGTCTTCTGTGGAAGGTCCTTTCGTTTTCAAAGCTCTACATTTTCTAAAGTATTACATGCACGAGTATGTTTGATGAATGAATAGAACTGTAAACTCAACAAGTTTGAGTTTGGCATCCTGCAAGTGTTCTGTGGGTCCCCTCTGGTCACAGGACATATGTCCAAGTGGTAGTCAAATTTGTTCCATAGTATATGAACAGATCCCTTAATTGGGCAGGTAGGTTAGAAAATTTAAAAAGGGAAATGGATGGGTTGAAGTTACATATAGTTGGAATTAGTGAAGTTCGGTAGCAGGAGGAACAAGACTTTTGGTCAGGTGAATACAGGGTTATAAATACAAAATCAAATAGGGGTAATGCAGGAGTAGGTTTAATAATGAATAAAAAAAATAGGAGTGCGGGTAACCTACTACCAACAGCACAGTGAAAGCATTATTGTGGCCAAGATAGACACGAAGCCCATGCCTACTACAGTAGTTCAAGTTTATATGCCAACTAACTCTGCAGATGATGAAGAAATTGATGAATTTATGATCAGATAAAAGAAATTATTCAGGTAGTGAAGGGAGACGAAAATTTAATGCTCATGGGTGACTGGAATTCGAGAGTAGGAAAAGGGAGAGAAGGAAACATAGTGGGTGAATATGGATTGGGGGAGAGAAATGAAAGAGGAAGCCGTCTGGTAGAATTTTGCACAGAGCATAACTTAATCATAGCTAACACTTGGTTCAACAATCGTAAAAGAAGGTTGTACACATGGAAGAATCCTGCAGATACTAGAAGGTATCAGACAGATTACTTAATGGTAAGACAGAGATTTAGGAACCAACTTTTAAATTGTAAGACATTTTCAGGGGCAGATGTGGAATCTGACCACAATCTATTGGTTATGAACTGTAGATTAAAACTGAAGAAACTGCAAAAAGGTGGGAATTTAAGGAGATGGGACCTGGATAAACTGACTAAACCATTGTACAGAGTTTCAGGGAGAGCATAAGGGAACAATTGACAGGAATGGGGGAAAGAAATACAGTAGAAGAAGAATGGGTAGCTCTAAGGGATGAAGTAGTGAAGGCAGCACAGGATCAAGTAGGTAAAAAGACGAGGGCTAGTAGAAATCCTTGGGTAACAGAAGAAATATTGAATTTAATTGATGAAAGGAGAAAATATAAAAACGCAGTAAATGAAGCAGGCAAAAAGGTATACAAACGTCTCAAAAATGAGATCGTCAGGAAGTGCAAAATGGCTAAGCAGGGATGGCTAGAGGACAAATGTAAGGATGTAGTGTCTTATCTCACTAGGGGTAAGATAGATTTTGCCTACAGGAAAATTGAAGAGACCTTTGGAGAAAAGAGAGCCACTTGTATGAATATCAAGAGCTCAGATGGAAACCCAGTTGTAAGCAAAGAAGGGAAAGCAGAAAGGTGGAAGGAGTATATAGAGGGTCTACACAAGGGCGATGTACTTGAGGACAATATTATGGAAATGGAAGAGGATATAGATGATGATGAAATGGGAGATACGATACTGCGTGAAGAGTTTGACAGAGCACTGAAAGACCTGAGTCGAAACAAGGCCTCGGTAGTAGACAGCATTCTATTGGAACTACTGACGGCTTTGGGAGAGCCAGTCTTGACAAAACTCTACCATCTGGTGAGCAAGATGTATGAGACAGGCGAAATATCCTCAGATTTCAGGAAGAATATAATAACTCCAATCCCAAAGAAAGCAGGTGCTGACAGATGTGAAAATTACCCAACTATCAGTTTATTAAGTCACAGTTGCAAAATACTAGCTCCAATTCTTTACAGACGAATGGAAAAACTGGTAGAAGCCGACCTAGGCGAAGATAAGTTTGGATTCCGTAGAAACACTGGAACACGTCAGGCAATACAGACCCTACGACTTATCTTAGAAAATAGATTCAGGAAAGGCAAGTCTATATTGCTAGCATTTGTAGACTTAGTGAAAGCTTTTGACAATAGTGACTAGAATACTCTCTTTCAAATTCTGAAGGTGGCAGGGGTAAAATACTGGGAGCAAAAGGCTATTTACAATTTGTACAGAAACCAGATGGCAATTATAAGGGTCGAGGGGCATGAAAGGGAAGCAGCGGTTGGGAAGGGAGTGAGACACGGTTGTAGTCTGTCCCCGATGTTATTCAATCTGTATATTGAGCAAGCAGTAAAGGAAACGAAAGAAAAATTCGGAGTAGGTATTAAAGTCCATGGAGAATAATTAAAAACTTTGAGGTTCGCCGATGACATTGTAATTCTGTCAGAGACAGCAAAGGACTTGGAAGAGCAGTTGAACGGAATGGACAGTGTCTTGGAAGGAGGATATAAGATGAACATCAACAAAAGCAAAACGAGGATAATGGAATGTAGTCTAATTAAGTCGGGTGATGCTGAGGGAATTAGGTTAGTAGTAAAGTAGTTTTGCTATTTGGGGAGCAAAATAACTGATGATGGTCGAAGTAGAGAGGATATAAGATGTAGACTGGCAATGGCAAGGAAAGCGTTTCTGAAGAAGAGAAATTTGTTAACATCAAATATAGGTTTAAGTGTCAGGAAGTCGCTTATGAAAGTATTTGTATGGAGTGTAGCCATGTATGGAAGTGAAACATGGACGATAAATAGTTTGGACAAGAAGAGAATAGAAGCTTTCGAAATGTGGTGCTACAGAAGAGTGCTGAAGATTAGATGGGTAGCTCACATAACTAATGAGGAGGTATTGAATAGAATTGGGGAGAATAGGAGTTTGTGCCACAACTTGACAAGAAGAAGGGACCGGTTGGTAGGACATGTTCTGAGACATCAAGGGATCACCAATTTAGTATTGGAGGGCAGCGTGGAGGGTAAAAATCGTAGAGGGAGAGCAAGAGATGAATACACTAAGCAGATTCAGAAGGATGTAGGTAGCAGTAAGTACTGTGAGATGAAGAAGCTTGCACAGGATAGAGTACCATGGAGAGCTGCATCAAACCAGTCTCAGGACTGAAGACAACAACAACAACATATGAGACAACATACAGTCAATAATTATTGCAGCGCCATTGAGGGCTTCAATGAGGTATTTCAATGTTCTTGGCAGTGGAGATTCGGAAGGAAAAATCACAAGCCTCTAGATCAGTCAACTTGGGGGGCCAAGGGAATGCAGACACATCAACTTCATCGCGCCCCCAGTCAAGCTGTGCGGGAGTTCTTCGTTTATGTAGCGACCATCATCGATTCTCGTATAAGGAGGTGCACCATCTTACTGGAAGACGATATTCCCGTAATCAGCCGACAGTACTGGAAAGAACCACCATTGGAAGATATGAAGGTAAGTGTTACCCGACACAGAGTTCTCAGAGAAGAAAAACGGCTCATTCAGCTTTGTCTGTGACGAAGTGCAGAAAACTTTAAACTTCGGCGAATCTCGAACATGAGCCTCAATTTCATAAGGATTTTCGGTGCCACAGTCTCACATTGTGGCGATTAACATTTTTATGTAATGTAAGATTGACTCGTCGCTTGATATCAACTTGTCAGGGAAAAGTTCGTCCTCAAGTGATTCTTGCGTTGTGATGCAAAATCTAAGACTAGGGCGTCATCTTCCCGTTTTAATTGTAGCACCAGCTGCAGACTGTACGGTGCACTTGCAGCCTGGTCTCTACTACCTACACTGCCTTTATTGTTCTACTATGTTCCCACACCCACTACCATAATCTACGAATTACGTCTGCATCTACACTGTAGCTTACATTTCATATAGTATGTAACAGCTGGTAATTAAATGTCACCAGCAAGGCCGCAGCTTATCCGTGTAGAGACGAGCCTGTGCTCCAAGTCCACGGTTCAGTGGATAGTGCGCAAAATGCGGCCAGCCGGTGCCGCTGCGGATCATTTGCCAGCACTGTTGTACTATCTTGTGTAGCCCTTTGGCTCAGCCAGATGCGTGACATGTCTCAGGGGAGGCTCGCTGGTTTGTAGCCTGCCGTGAGAATTTTCTCTGTCCTGGGCTTGGTGGTCTTGTCTTGGTTGTGCTCGGCCGTGCGGTCGTCGTTTGTTATCCGCTTCGAGTCGTACAAAATCTGTTGGTGAGATCATTATGTGCTGTTGTTTAAACAATGCATTGCAAATGCAGTTTGTAACGAGCATAAGTTCCGATAATTCTACTGTTGACAGAGGACGGTGTAAATAACAACATTATATAATTATTTATGTCGAATTCAGATTAATAATTACACCTGTTACAAGTTGTGTGTTTCTGGGCTGGTTAGTACCATCAAGTACATGTGCCAAGAGCAAGCCATTAAAGCTCACTCTCTCATGGGCAGCTGGTCAGGTGTTGAATTGCGAAAGCAAAACGGTTCGCCTATACTCACAGCCGTAGTCCACTTAGTGGTGAAGTATGTCGTAAAGTTTGTGTTGTGTTTGTGGGAAGACTGTTCGATGCAGAGAGAAACCCAGCACACTGATGTGCGTTCATGTTAAGGTTCCACATACAAAAATAAATGCACTTATGCCCGTTACAACGAGTATAATCGGTTGCATTCATGTAGGACGAAATTTTTTTCCAGTGTTGTGCTGACACACAGTGGACCTTCTAGTTTTACTTTTACTCGGCGTTCCGATTGAAAACTGAACTTAGATCTTCGTGGACAGGTTTGAGCCACGTGTCTACATGGGCTGCAATAATCATATATTTTATTGCCATCTATATTCATACCAGAAACTAGCCCCCAACCCTTCTCATTCAGTAACAAGTCACTTCGATTTTAGAACTATTAATTTATGTATCTTGTGAACTGAACTATTCCCTTTCTGCTGAGTTTGAATTTTCAGTTATGGTTAACGAGCTATCATTCCGTAAAAGCAATAGTATTAACAGAGCAAGTTATTAACAAATTTACTGCCTACGTGTCCGTTTTCCCAAATCATCTTTTGCTTCTTCGCACAACCACGTGTTTATGTAAGCTTATAGAATGCAACAAGCCACACTATGCCATGGCTATACCATGTTTCATTGTACCATCATTCACAAATATCATCCACATTTACCAACGTCGCGAGTGTTATTATACCTTAAATGGTCTTAGGTAAATAGGCCTATTTGTGCTGCAGACGGGTGGTAATTGCAGCAATGTAGTCAGTAACATGCTACAGTTCTGCTCTCATAAAATGCTCATAGGAAAACTCTTTCCCTGTTCATAGGTTAGTGTCTTACATTTAAGTACGGTTCACAGCTGTTCCTGATTAGACAAACTGAATAACTAATCATTTTCGTCTCAGACGTGTGAGTGTGATTATCATTACACTTAAGAACGTTAACTTGAACGTCAGATAAATTATAGTCAGATGAGTCTTTATCAGGTCTTCCCAATGAACTGGTGTGATTAATTAGAAGTAGCTCATACTTTTGGCTTGAGTTGTTGAATAAATAATGGAAAGGACAATTAGCTTCCAACAACGCTGATTTTCAGCCCAACCATGAGCACCCCATCCGTCTTACACACTAAAATATCCTGGACTAATAGCCGACCGAAAACAATCATGGCAATGCTACCTTCTAATCATCCAACAAAAAGCACAAAATAGACTAAAACTGATATATCCAATACAAGTCGTACATGGGTATCACATGCATATACATAATACATCTAAAAAATCGTTAAGTGAGACATTCTTAAATATGCCAAAGTGGCCTGGAGGTCCGTATCCCAAAAACGTAACCATTTCTATAATGAAGAGTACTGCGCTTCACGTTAAATATCCACCTTCAGTCTCCTATACGTATCCTGCATCAGTTTGTAAGATTCCCTCCCTCTTCTCAAATTTCTCGAACATCCTTGCATATCTTGAACAGCCCACAAACTTCGATTTGACTACAACGAATCTATACAAAAACGTCCTACCCTCCATCCACCTCCACACCCTCAATGAGATATCCCAAGGCTCCTTCTCCCGGTCCCAGAAATTCGCTCATTATACTGGCGAGAACCTACTCCTTAAATGAAGGCTTCAGAATATCTCTCCTGCTCTCGCTCCTTCATGCTGCCGCCATATATCTTGCTTCCCAGCATATCGTATCCCGTCCCAGAAATAAAGAGCTATTAATGTGGCTATTTACAGCTCGTGTCTGAGTTCTTTTACATAAATTTTCGACTTCTCACAGTCCTGATTAATGGGATCTGAAGAAGGAAATTACATGTTCGAAACTGGTAATTATTTGAGATAATTTGTAACTAAAATTGTTAAAATACGTATGTTTAAAAATACACAATTTCAGCATCTTTCATGACATCATGTCGTCTTCCACAATTGACCTATATTTCCCACATCATCCTATCGTTCCTACCTTCCTACCTGCGCATTATTTACTGACAGCTAGACTCCTATGTATCAGTATCACTGTCGCAATCTATGTTTTACAGGAAATCATGAAAAATCAATCGTTTTTATTGTGTATAAGATCCATTATTGTCGTATTTTAACTGTAAAATATAGTGTATGATCATTTATTATTTCAAGATCGCTTAATGTTTACAATGTTCACTATACTGGTTTCACAAATGATTGCCATTTTTAGATACGAGTAATCGTTTAACAATTTCGACTTGAGATACAACAATGATACAGTTTATACAGCTTGAAGTGGTCTAAAATTATATGAAAAGTACATAACTGAAATTCGTAAATAATAGACTTCAGCTATCAGTCGTCCTTTTTAATTTTATTGGCAGATCTAGATTTCAGCTAGAAACTAGCCATTCACAATGCATTATCATTTTGATCAATGCATGCAGTGCCTGTTGGTCGGGCTTCATCCACAGTTCATTTAATACTCAATAAATTAAGTATTCAATGAACTCTGGATGTAGTCCGAGCAACAGGCATAACATGCATTGTTAAAAAATGATAGGGCATTGACAATGGCTAGTTTCTAGCTGAAATCTAGATCTGCCTATAAAGTTTAAAAAGGACGACTGATAGCTGAAATCTATTGTTTACAAGTCAATAAAACAGTCGCTGAGTGCAACAGCCTTCTGAATGGAAGGTAACCTGATAACTGAAATTGTTAAATAGCATGACAAAGCTGTTATTTGCCGAAACCAGTAATGTAAACGCTTAGTTATTACGCGACCTTGAAGTAAAAAATGATTCTTTTAGAAAAATTTAAAAGGTCACATACCTCTGTCTAGCGATATGTCAGTTATATTAAAAGAGAAGAACTATACATTCGACGTCATGTGATTGACGAGCAGCAAAATGGCTGTGGTCAGCCATCTAACTTCATGTCGGGTGGTGGTGTGGGGGGGTTGGAGGTGGGGGTGGGATGAGGGGGTATTTGGAGAAATCAATAAAAAAAAAAAAAAAAGGAAATCTGTTGAGCCACTCGAGGATATTACAAGGATCCTGAAAATAATCCTAGCAGACGGGTAGATACTTTCAGTGTAGGAGCAGTTTGAAGAGGAAAGCAATGCGGTTTGGCAGCTCACAAGAATTTATTGGCGGTGTTATAGGGGTTTTGTTATCAATCGTGTAGGAGATCGTTAGAATTTAGATGGACATTGGGTTTTTGTTGTCCCTTGTTTAGGAGACCGGGAGAATTTAGCCTGACAGAGTAACTGGAATAGGAAGTGTGACACTCGGTCATGGTTGTAAATGTCACAGACCGTCTGGTACCCATCAGGCAGTCGATTCCTCAAGGAACACGATTTTTATGTCGAGCCCCGAGTGGGAGGTACCTAGTAAAGGCCGACAACATTTGTGAAGGAATGATCTGTGATTTACGGAGACGTGCAGAGCGGTGTAGGGGACGTTTATAGGTGCTGAGGCGAGCAGCATCCTGCTACGGTGGCGGCGACAGCCGGCGGCCGTCTGGGGGTCTCGGGGGTGTCGTCGTCTGCCGCTCCCTGCAGCAGCGCCGCAGTCGCGCTGAATACCAACGAGCTGCATCAGCGTGTTGAGCCGAGCCGGCGCAGCGCAGGCCGCACGTGCAAAGGGCCGCGGAGCAGAGGGCGCGGGGTGCGGGGCACGGCCGCAGGTACGAAGGGCGGCCGAGTCGCGCAAACTCCTTCCTCTGGGGCCGGCCTGCGGAGGGCGGAGGGGAGACCCACAGCGCTTCAGGAGACCTCTGTCACAGGGCAGCGCCGTGTACACACTTGATATGTTACGTAGAGATCAACATGAGATAGTAACGCAGAAGATTACACTGAGATGGCACGAAATGTGTTGCCAATTGTTTCTTTCACAATTTACGACGCACATTAGATATCCCGCTGGGATCTCTACAGCAGTACCAGCAGAGCTTGGAAAAACAAATGAGTAACAAAATGACGTGTAATTGACGATACTGCCGCTAGGAGGCTAGTAAGCAGCAATGGCTGACAATGGAAGACTGACGACACAGCAACGATCGGCAATTGTGTTATTTTTCCATTGAACGGAAAGCCTTCTTGTGACTCAGAGGCGTTTTCGACAACAGTTTAGCACACGATGGCTCCCTTGCAAGAAGACCATCCACAGGTTGTACGATAAATTTGTACAGGAAGGAACAGTACTGGAAGCGAAGCGACCTCGGTCTAAGCCTGTTTGTTCGCCGGAGAACAATGACGCGGTACGAGTTGCTGTAAAGAGAAGTCCCGGGAAATCGTGTAGAAAGGCAGCAGTGCAACTGGGAATATCCAGACGATCCGTTCAACGCATTCTTAAAAGTGACCTCCATATGTACCCATACAAGATGACCTGTGCACAGAAGCTCACTGAAGAACACAAGCAGCAGAGACCACTGTTTGCTCAGTGGGCGGAGGATGTTGAAGAAACTCTCAACAACGTTTGGTTTTCAGACGAAGCGCATTTTCATTTAGACGATTAACAAACAAAATGTACGCTTTTGGGCCTCTGGAAACCCACAAGTGCTTCATGAACGACAACATTATGCTCCGAGGATTACAGCGTGGGCAGCAATATCCAGTCACGGACTTATTGGACCCTTTTTCTGTGAAGAAACTGTGAACAGCGAGCGTTATTTGAGCATGCTTCGCAACAGCTTCATTCCACAGCTTCTTGCTACTGCCTTGCCCTTCAACACGCAGTGGTTCCTGCAGGATGGAGCAAGGCCACATACTGCTAACACTGTGTTGGAGTTTTTACACGAGCATTTCGACATACGGATCATTTCACTCAAGTTTCCACATCGCTTCAGTGACATACAAAATTGGCCCCCCAATAGTCCAGGTCTCAATCCATGTGACCTTTTTCTTTGGGGGTACCTAAAGGAAAAAATTTTCACGAAACGTCCACGTGATTTAATGGAGCTCAGAAGACTTATTCTTCAAGGTTGCAGTGAAATTACGGAAGACATGTGCCGTAGGGTACTCATTAACTTCAGTGTTCGTTTGAAGGAAGTTTGGAAACTAAATGGTGGACATATTGAGCATGTGCTGAGTGAAACAAATCTCCATGGACGGCTCTTCATTGTAGTATATGTTCCTTTCAGATTGTATTGACAGTAAATTTTATTTTCAAAAACAAAATGGTAACACATTTCGTGAGCCACCCTGTACATAGAGTGATAGATTGCGTACATAAGGTATAAAAGGACAGTGGACTGGCAAGCTGTCGTTCGTATTCAGGTCATTCATATGAACAGACATCGAACTGTGATTATGACCACACGATGAGAATAAAGTCTTTGAACGCGGGATGTTAGTTGGAGCTAGACGCATAGACCATTTTATTTCGCAAATCGTTAAGGAGTTTGATATTCCGATATCCATGATGTCAACAGTGTGCGGCGAATACCAAATTTGAGGCATTATCCCTCACCACAGACAACGCAGTGGCCGAAATCCTTCACTTTACGACCGAGATCAGCGGCGTTTGCGTTGAGTTGTTAGCGCTAACAGACAGCCAACACTACGTGAAACAAGCGCAGAAACAGGTGTTCCAACGAACGTATCTCCTAGGCAAGTGCAGCAAAGGTTTGGCCTTAATTAAGCTATAGCAGCAAAAGACAAACGCGACTGCCTTTGCTAACAGAGTGACATCGCCTGCGCGCTTCTCCTGGACTAGTGACCGTATCGGTTGGACCCTGGACACTGGAAGACTGTGGACTGGTCAGATGAGTTGCGACTGTAGTTGGCAAAAGATGAGATCGAGGCTGGCGCAGACCCCACGAAGCCATGGTCCCAAGTTGTCAACAAAGCATTGTAGAAACTAGTGTAGGCTGAGTAATGGTGAGGGCTGTCCTTATGTGGAATTAATGGGGTCATGGCGTCCAGCTGAACTGATCATTGACCAGAAATGATTATTTTCGGCTGCTTTCAGACCATTTGTAACCGTCAAGGGGCTCCGGAAAGGCTCAAAATCATGAAAGGTTCAATTTTTTTTTTTTTTTGCGTTTTCTGAATCCGCAGACTATTACCTTTTAATAGATATATAATTTATTCAATTCCGAAGACTACAACTATTTTTAAATTTTTTTTGAAATGTGTTCTACATGGGCGTGACCCACTGTGGCGCTGTTAAACTGCTGTCAAATGGTGTTATTATTAACGTCTGTGTTCATCAGGTACATTTTAGTGATGTGAGATAAAGTATGTGTTGTGGCTAACCTGTGATGGTTCAATATATATCGCTGGTGTGATTGTCGATTGTTTCATGTTTATTTACTCTGTCGTTATCTCGAAAATATTCGTAATTAATTCTGTTTCTTGAGTCTCTGTTTTGTTGAAGTATAATAATGAGTAAAAGTAAAGTTATTAGAAATCCTCTGAAGGCTTTTAAGAAAAGGAGAAATGTTGGAAAGCCAAAGGTATGTGTTATTACTGTAAACAATAAAGACGATAACCAAGTGAGTGAACCTAACCTCTCAAGTACAACTGCCCAGAGCAGTCAAAGTGGGAAAGAAAATACTTCACAGAAGAAGCTTGGTTCAACGAGTGAAAACTATGAATGTTTTATGGGCGAATCGGATGTGAATGAAATATTTGATATGTCGGTTCTCAAAGGAATTTTTTCAAACTGTGTAAGATGTGTTCATTGTAGTGAAGTTGGTCTGCAACTCTCCATAATAAAGCACGTAGGACTTGCTAGTGAAATACAACTGAAATGTGATAAGTGTTCATACATGACCACCTTTTGGAACAGTGTTGCAGTAACTGCAACTGAAGAAAATGGTAGCAAAATCTACGAACACAACAACGAGCGATGTTTGCTTTAGACAATGAACGCCTTCGGGCTGCAGACAGGGCTGTAAAGAGTCTAGAAATACAAGCAAGAGTAAACAGGAGGAGGAACAAGAGGAAGCTGGAGGAGGAGTTTGCAGAGGATGAAGATAATCCATACTATAGACCTGGAATGCACTAAAAAGTTAATCCAATCTTTGTCGCTCGATTCCCAAAACTATTATTTTCTCATACTGATTACATGTTTTCTAAGGATCTTCCAAACATATTTGTTTCAAACTTTCAGTAAATGTTACACAGTACCTTCTGCATAATTTAACACAGCCTTTTTCCAAAAAACTGTATATTTTTGAACATATAAATAAAAAATTGCAAAAAAATGTTGTGAATTTTCATTACAATTGAAAAAAATCATCTTTAATAACTGAACTAAAATTTTGTAAAATCCCTGTGTTAAGTTGTAGCCCATATTCCAATAAATAATCTGTAAAAAGTTCTACTTCCTACCTCAAATACTTTGTGAGGAAAGATGTAATTTATAAGCGTTATTTTAACATTGTAAGTATAGGGCGTTCCGGAGCCCCTTAATGAACTTGATGTTCCCCAACAGCGACATAATTTTTATGGATGACAATGTACCATGTCACCAGGTCACAATTGTTCGCGGTTGGTCTGAACAACAATCTGGAAAATTCGAGCTAATGATCTGACCACCCAGAAGTCCCCACATTTATGGCACGTAATCGAGAGGCTAGATCATGCACGAAATCTTGCACCGGCAACACTTTCACAATCAATGGCGGCTGTAGACGTATCATTGCTCAGTATCTGTACAGGCGACTTCCAACAACTTTTTGAGTCCATTGCAAGTCTAGCTGCCGCACTACATCTACGTCTACATACACATGATTCCTCTGCAATTCGTATTTAAGTGGTTGGCAGAGGGTTCATCGAACCACAATCGTACTATCTCTCTACCATTCCACTCCCGAAAACCGCGCGGGAAAAACGAACACCTAAACCTTTCTGTTCGAGCACTGATTTCTCTTATTTTATTTTGATGATCATTCCTACCTATGTAGGTTGGGCTCAACAAAATATTTTTGCATTCGGAAGAGAAAGTTGGTGACTGAAATTTCGTAAATAGATCTCGCTCCGACGAAAAACGTCTTCGCTTTAATGACTTCCATCCCAACTCGCGTATCATATCTGCCACACTCTCTCCCCTATTACGTGATAATACAAAACGAGCTGTCCTGCACCCTTCTGTGTCCTCCGTCAATCCCACGTGGTAAGGATCCCACACCGCGCAGTAATATTGTAACAGAGGACGAACGAATGTAGTGTAAGCTGTCTCTTTAGTGGACTTGTTGCATCTTCTAAGTGTCCTGCCAATGAAACGCAACCTTTGGCTCGCCTTCCCCACAATATTATCCATGTGGTCTTTCCAACTACGCCGTACAAAGGGAGATACGACATGATATTAGGAGCTATCCCATGACTTTTGTCGCCATGTAGAAGAGGACCATTCAAAACACGACTCACGCCCGGTACGCACAGCTTTACTTCTGCCAGTACCTCGTCTCCTACCTTCCAAACTTTACAGAAGCTCTCCTGCGAACCTTGCAGGACTATCACTCCTGAAAGAAAGGATATTGTGGAGACATGGCTTAGCCACAGCCTGGGGGATGTTTCCAGAATGAGATTTTCACTCTGCAGCGGAGTGTGCGCTGATATGAAACTTCCTGGCAGATTAAAACTGTGTGCCCGACCGAGACTCGAACTCGGGACCTTTGCCTTTCGCGCAAAGTTTGGAAGGTAGGAGACGAGGTACTGGCAGAAGTAAAGCTGTGAGTACCGGGCGTGAGTCGTGCTTCGGTAGCTCAGTTGGTAGAGCACTTGCCCGCGAAAGGCAAAGGTCCCGAGTTCGAGTCTCGGTCGGGCACACAGTTTAAATCTGCCAGGAAGTTTCATATCAGCGCACACTCCGCTGCAGAGTGAAAATCTCATTCAGGACCATTCAGTTTGTTAGTCAGCAGGAGTAAGATGACAAACACCACAGTGATTTGTTTAACAGGAAAGTCTCTCTGTGCAGTACTCAACAGACACATTTATAGTAACTCATTCGTAACGGGAGGTTTAATTAGCTCACTGCACAAAATCCACCCTCTTAAACGAGAACAGCTGTCGCTTTGGAGTCCCGTCGGTGGTGTGGAAGTAACACTAGGTGATACAACTAAGCCGGTTTACTGCGCCAGTCATTTATTTATTTTGCCACAAAGCGTTTCGATGGCTTACACTATCATCTTCAGGTAGAGAATTGATAAGTTACATAGGTGGTGTTAGGGAAGAGCACAGACGATTTTCATCAGCGGCAGACCAAGATCAATATAGGTTATGTTACGTCTTTCTAGGGGCAGAAGAGTTGTAAAATGCCTGAATACTTGTTGTGTGTCGTCCCCAGTGAACATTATGTTACACCACTTAACATTATGTCCCATTTTCACTTCAAAGATGTCAAGTGACAGTGTAAACAGTGTATTGTTAACAAGCAAAAATTAGCAGTGTGCAGATATCTTACGACTCCACTAAGCTTCAAATGAAGCAATTTAACATATATTTATTTTCTGCTGTGGAAAAGCTATGTAATTAAGCAGTTCTCTACCAGAAGATAATGGTGTGGACAATCGAAACGCACAGTGGAAAAGTAAATGACTGACGCAGAAACCTTTTTTCTGTTTGGATTTATCTACTGTGGCACGACTCATGCTTCCGTCCCTTATGGACAAAATGCGACGCTCCACAACTGATGAAGTAATGATAAAGACGCAAAGCACACCTTCAATTCGATAGTACGCATGCGCAATAACACGGGTCGATGTGGAGACATGAGAAAATGGATGAAACGATTTGTCGTGTTTCAACGTTCCCGTAACCAACCCGTAAATGTGAAGAACCATGATCCGTCTTAACATGCAACCCAGAACTATCGCAGTGTTACCGTTATGGCCAAATTTTAAGACTGGACTTGTTGCGGCAGCCAGTGTTCCGATAACTCCACTATTCCATCCACGATGACAACGCTGATTTCATGTCTTCATTAGCGTGTCTAGCTGGACATTCCTAGAGCCGGTCACAATGACTCAGAGTCCATTCCATTAATTATCTTTCTCTGTAAGTGCAACTACGTTTTTGTTTTCTTATTACATACAAAAAAGGCTTAACGAAGTAATGTAGGTATCATCTTATCTCATCTCACTGGACACTGGTGTCAGACAAAAGTACTGCAAGAAACCTATAAATTTTATTCCCTCTCCCCATACACAACCAAAGATATGAACTACAATAAAACACGTGATTATGCGCATTGATGAATTTCACGAATCATGAAAAAGTAACGGCAAAGTGCATCTCTTGAACGAAAAGGCGCTAATTTTAAGTTACTGAAAAAACGGCTATAGTTTTCAAGGCAATACGAGTAAAATGTTTCGTTCAATGGTCTTCACGTTCCGTGACGCCCAGACAGCTTGGAGTACTACTGTTAGATCAATTAGAACAATCGCACATACTTGTTTATAAGCACATGAGGTAGAAAAATTTAATTATTCACAGCTGAAGATTTCATACACTGCAACTTACGTCAAGCTGCAATTAATTACAATACAGGGTAATTCACGAAGATGTGCAAATATTTTAGTATGCTATTCTACAAGTAAAACTAAAGAAAAAAGTTCATATAAACATAGGTCCGCAACCGTTTGGTTACGGAGTTACGGCTAATAACAGATTATGCCTGAAATTTAGCAACTTCGCTGATATTAAGCTATCGCAAAACTGTAGGAGGTTAAGTAAAGCATGATTTCCATTTATTTTGTTGTTATCGATCTGGTGAATCTAATGAAACATATCCCAGAGGTGTATCGGCAGTAGTTTTCCAGAACATCGAGAGAAGCAAATAAATAATTTCGTAAAATTTTTAATTTATTAACTACTTGGCCCATTTCTTTTCATTCCAGACAGTTGCACGAAGTTTTCAGTAGAAGTTGTAGAGAATTTAATTTTGGAAAAATGATGGTAATAACGTCAACTGAACTGTATGAATGTGTCAGATAATCTGCTTTTATTAATACCATAGCACACGTCAATTCTTGTTAAACCGTAAAAAACCTAGCTCAGTGTAAAGGAAGTTGTGTAGTCTACATACAATTTCACAATGCATTCACAATAAATGTTCAAAAATATCTCCACCTAGTTCAATACATTTTACTGCACGTGTACGAGCAGTTCTTGTTGGTCGTTTCACTTTAACAGGGTTGTAATAATATTTCATTCTCTGGTTGTTCTGGAAAACTACTAAAAATGCACGTCTGGGACATGTTTTATTAGATTCACCAGATCAATAACAACAAAATAAATGGAAATCGTGGTTTACTTTAACCTCGTACAGTTTCGCGATGGCTTCATATTAGTGAAGGTGCTAAATTTCAGGCAAAATATTTTATTAGCCGTAACTCCGTAATTAAACATTTGCAGACCTATGTTTATATGAACTTGTTTCTTTAGTTTTACTTGTAGAATAACATATTAAAATATTTGGATACCTTAGTGAATCACCGTGTATATAAATCGAATTTTCAGTTGTTAGAATTTCATAATGGAACATGTTTCCGTCTTTCATGCCCTGCTGTTTATTATGATACATCATTGATCCTTAGGGCGGAGACAAGAGCCACTACCGTCAACAAATTTACTGCCAGTTCGTACGACAGCAATAATTGGGAACAAAAATATTTTCATAGGTTCATACTTTAGTCATAATAAACACCTACTACACCTACACAAAAATCAAACACAGTAACAGAAATCACCTAACAAACTATTCTTATTACACTAAACGTATCTGTGTAATTGGAGGAAATTACTTGAAATCCAGAAAAAAACACCATTGATTGTTTTGTTACTCATAATGCTCTTTAGTTTGGCTCTACTCTGATAACTGAAGCTAAATGCTGAATGCAGTGAACTTAACTGAACTTCAATGCCACAGCAACATTTAGTACAGCGACTTTGTGGCCATCCGGAACCACATTTACCACTAACTCTAATGTAGCGCGAAAACTCGGAGAAACTGCGGTGTTCGTTCCAGGCGAGCGACGTGAGACTTGTCCACCGATTTCCCAGCAGACACATCAGTGACTATTCTCATGGGAATCCTTGACGGAACACTGCCAAGAGCATCGTCATTTGCTCTGAGTCACACATGGGAATCCCCTACACCTTGTAGTTGCTGATCTTCGTTCGTGAGCTCTTTCCCTGTTTTCCAGCTGCATTTCAGTGTGATCTTGTTGTCTGTTTTTCCAAAGCTGAAACTGCTTACAGCTGATATGCTGCTACTTTGGACCTGAAAGCTTGGGCCTAGATTGTCAGGGCTTAATGCATTAGCAGAGTCATTGCCTAGAAGTATGTGACAGACAGAAAAAACAGGAAGTTCTATGGTGAATGATTTTTGTATAAATATCTTAAGTAATGATTAGAATACGTAGCCTTAGAAATTAGCACTTCGGAATTAATCTAGTAACAGAGCCTGCAGTGTCAAACTATCTGATGAGAAACGAGATAGCTTCGTCCTCAATCAGCAGGGGTGAGTCTCTTTCACCATGTGACGGCAAGGTATATGTATAGATTATTGACATATTTCGTATCATTTTTCACAATGTTCGCTACGCTTTATGCAATGTTTGTTGATAATGAAGAAAGTACTTGTGGGCTAATGTCCGGAAAAAAATATTGCCAAAATCAGTAATCTGAATGTGGCAATCTGGGCACAACAAATATTTTTTCGGATATTTATGTCACATACTTCCTTTTGACAATACGTTAAATCTTAAGAAAGACTCTAATAACAGTTCTCCCGGTCTCTCTTTTACCTGTAATGTTGCCGGTCCTAATTGCCCCTAGGTGTTATACATTGCCTGACAGTTGCTAAGGAAAAGAGACATTTTTCGACAGAAATACAGAAATAATCGCAGGCAACGATGGACGACATGAAACAAAGTATGTATATTTATAACAAGAAATGGTGCACGTTTCAGCACGTTGGGGAAGCAGGATGAGAAACATAAATAACATTCATATTTGACAAAGCTCGGAGTCCAAACATAACGATCGATATCGGACTCTCTGTTAGAAATAAACTTTCCTTGCAGCACCAATGCACACTTTGCACTTGTTAATAATGGTGGCCACCAAACCGTCTCACCCCTCTTCCAAGCTGGTCTTCAGTTCTATCATGGACTGGGGACGGGGGGGGGGGGGGGGCTTCTCTGAGAAACACGTCCGTCAAGAGCATCTTAGGCATGCTCCATAGGTTTTACGTGCAGGTAGCACGAAGGCCTTTCCATACGGTCAATATTGCCATTTCTAGTGTGTGTGAGACGTCAGCGATCGCGTGGGGACAGATCTCCCTTCCGTAAACATGAAATCGAGACCTATCGTACGCGTAAACACGCGGACATGATCCACAATAATCTTTCTGAAATATCTCTCCCTCCACACTTAACTGATGGCCAGAATCATTCTCCACAGTTAGGCGGTATTTGCAGGAAAACATTACTCCACTATTGCTGACTCCAACCAACATGATCCCTACGGCAACGAAACCTTTCTCGTCGACGGCGTGGTAGAAATAGGGTGTTTTCGCATAGCATTTCCACCTACAGCGGCCTTTTTAATGGCTTGATGACGCTTTTGGACACATCCATTACTGTGGCCTTAGTAGTGACGCTTCGACCGGCTTCGAACCATCCAAGTGATCTACTTTTATAATGATGTCTTGCTGGCATGTTGCAGCATCACGCGGAGTGTCACACTAATCGGTTCCACAACACTCTTCGTCAAAGTTAATTTTCTGGAATTATTGCTTATCAGCAGTTTAATCTCCATAAGAATAACATTGGCGGAAGTGAATTTTCCAGCAACACAGGACAAGTAATAATACTGGAGCGTGTTGCCCAGCCCATTTGAATCGAGCGCCACAGCCTCGTTCTGCGGCTAAGTCCCGCTCAAGGTCACCCGCCTTACACAGCGGCATACGGTGAACGCACACAACAATACTAGGCGCCGTGTTGCAATGCAGGGTCAGAGAGCGGAAGTCCTTTTCAGCGCTCATTAAAAAGCGGAAGTTAATTTTCTGGAATTATTGGTTATCAGCAGTTTAATCTCCATAAGAATAACATTGGCGGAAGTGAATTTTCCAGCAACACAGGACAAGTAATAATATTGTATTTGTTTATTGTTGGACTTACAATTTTCCTCCGTCTGTTATTATACTTGTCTATTTGTTGCTGGAAAATTCACTTCCGTCAATGTTATTCTTATGGAGATTTTACTGCTGATAAGCAATAATTCCAGAAAATTAACTTCCGCTCTTTAATGAGCTTCGCTGCTGTTAAAACGTCCCACACTCTACATTTCATTTTACTGTTACTGATAGCGTGTTCCGTAGCAATTGTTCGGTTTTTGTATTAGGAATAATGGGACGCCACAGTAAAAGCTATGCTGGCATGGGACGCCACAATGGAACTTAACCCGTGGTGCTGACTATATAAAATGGTTGAGAATGTAGTAAAATTTACTAACAATTTTTATTCTTTAACAGAAAAATAGACGTAAATTATAGTTATTGATTGAATACAGTAAACAACTAACAGTTTGGTTAAGAGAATGCTGGACAAAGGTCCTGGGTGGCAAAACAGACATAAATTATAGTTATTGATAGAATACAGTAAACAACTAACCGTTGGGTTAAGAGAACACTGGACAAGGATCCTGGATGGCAGAAGCGAATCAATCACACTAACCTTAAAGATGTGGATAACGCAATCTGAATTGATCTGATGCTCAGCAGACTTTGATTGATAATGTACAGAAGTCTATATACTTGCAGCTGACAAGGGAACCTGCCCATCGCACCCCCCTCAGATTTAGTTATAAGTTGGCACATTGGATAGGCCTTGAAAAACTGGAAAAAAAAAAAAAATCAATCGAGAAAACAGGAAGAAGTTGTGTGGAACTATGAAAAAAATTAGTAAAATATACAAACTGAGTAGTCCATGTGCAACATATCCAACATTAAGGAGATTGTAGCATAAGGAGCGCCGTGGTCCTGTGGTTAGCGTGAGTAGCTGCGGAACGAGAGGTCCTTCGTTCAAGTCTTGCCTCGAGCAAAAATTTTACTTTCATCATTTTCGCAAAGTTATGACCTGTCCGTTCGTTCATTGACGTCTCCGTTCACTGTAAGAAGTTTAGTGTCTGTGTTTTGCGACCGCACCGCAAAAACGTGCGATTAGTAGACGAAAGGATGTGCCTCTCCAACGGGAACCGAAAACATTTGATCGCAAGGTCATAGTTCAACCGATTCCTCCACAGGAAAACATCTGATATATTCTATACGACACTGGTGACGGCATGTGCGTCACATGACAGGAATATGTTGTCGACCCACCTAACTTGTGCACTTAGCGAATGGGTAAAAAGATTCTTCTACCTTGCCCGATTTAGGTTTTCTTGTGGATGTGATAATCACTCCGAAAAAAGAGATGAAAGCATAAGAGTTTGTCACATAAATTGAAAATAAAAAATTAAACTTTTCACTCGAGGGAAGACTTGAACCTAGGACCTCTGATTCCGTAGCTGCTCTCGCTAACCACGGGACCACGGCGCACCCTGACACCCATTGTCCTTTATGTTGCCTATCTTCGCATGGACAACTCAGTTTGTATATTTTACTAATTTTTTTCATAGTTTCACACAACTTCTTCCTGTTTTCTCGATTGATCTGTGTTCAGTTTTTCAAGGCCTATCCACTGTGCCAACTTATAACTAAATCTGAGGGGGGTGCGATGGGGAGGTTCCCTTGTGAGAGCAATTGGCGATTGAGAACTGTACGCCCTGACAAGGCCAGAGCAGCAGTACATTACCCTGTTTGCTTTGTGCAGCGATGTAACTTGCAGCAGGCGAGATGTGTGTGGATTAGGCGAGGCGTAAGGCAGCACCTGTGAATCGATCGCGGCCACGAAAGAATGCAAAATCTCACGGTCCGGTCTAGCATTCAGGCAGACGGATCGCCATTTACTCTCTACCAGAGCTCTGAAATTTCAGTGTGTGACATACCTGTTCGCTGGTCGTATCAAGGACCAAAGTGGCTCACTTATACGACGGAGCACACAAGGATACCAAACGCCAAGACTGGTAGACCAAAAAAGAATGTGTGCCCTCGGCAAAGGAGTAGTCCGAGATGTTTGAAGTCACGCTGTCGGTACAGAAAGAACTTCACTACAGGCTCTCCAGTCTTAACTACTTGCAAATGAAGTCAGTTTCAGGACAGGTCCCAAGCACCAAGCACACAAGCCAGAGCTTTGACGAGAAGAACGCTCCCAGACCGAAGTCCAGAACTAGACTGCCTCGCACCTCTCCAGATAAAAAGATTCCGTTTTTCCGCCAAGTGCACGAACGACACCTCCTTCACTCCATATTGAGCCACCACAGGGCTTTGGAGGCGCTAAATCTCCCCACCTACACGACAGCACAATCTCATATTGAACAAGCGCAAGAGTTAAGAAAACTGTCTCTCTCGAAAAAAAAAAAAAAAAGAAATGGCCAATTACTGGCTTTTTTAAGTTTTCGTGGAGGGGGAAGATGTTTTTCTCCGATGTCGCGTCGCTTTCCGCGGCAACAAGCAAACAGATACAGTCTTAAAAATGGTTCAAATGGCTCCTAGCACTATGGGACTTAACTTCTTTGGTCATGAGTCCCCTAGAACTTAGAACTAATTAAACCTAACTAACCTAAGGACGTCACACACATCCATGCCCGAGGCAGGATTCGAACTTGCGACCGTAGCGGTCGCGCGGTTCCAGACTGTAGCGCCTATAACTGCTCCACCACTCCGGCCGGCTACAGTCTTAAAGATCTTTATCTAAATCGCCTGTGCCTTGGAGCATGTTAGTCCTAGCTATGATGTGTAATAAAGATTCCATCTCTAAACGTTTCTCAGATGCCAGAGTTTCTTATACAACCGAGGTAGCCAATGGAAGTGGGTCACAGGCCTACTTGCAGTATCGGCAAACACTAAAACTTGTGAAGTTTTATTACGCGTTCCTCTGAACGCAATGCCTGGTATACGACTCAGCTGTGTAGATGTATCCCTTCAGTTCGTCGCTCCCAGCCGAGCCTTCAGCTGGCGCCAATGCAGGTATAGCGGCATTGTCCTACTGGAGACCTGTCTTGACAAGGGGCTGTTCTGACCGCCCTGTATGGCTGTGGGGCTATCTGGCAAGATTTACTGAGGGATGGGCTCGCCGCCAAGTGCTTTCAATTTCCAACATGCCGTTTCTACGAACTAAGAACCATAGCAATACCTCATGCTTTTAGCGCCCTACCTGGCACCATCAACATATGCTCAAGCCGTTAACTTTCCTGAGTCTCGCTCAAGGTGCGTAAGGTTGTAACCAAATCTTTGATAATTTTCTGCAAACGAAAAATAGGTGAGAGATTAACTTGTCCTCTCTCAAAATATTCTCTCATTCACTTATGACCATTGCCATTTAGATGCTAGTGTGCAAGTTAATGTAACCGACTGTACTTGAAAGCTACTTTGGAGAAATGGAAAAGATCTTACTCATTTTAGGTGAAATGAAGGATTACAAGTCGTATGTGTACAGTGATACTTTTCATAGTAATGAGTTATTATAGGGAAATCCATACTGGTGAAGCATGAAGGACTGTAAATGGCGTGTGCCTCACACACTTCTGAAGCAAAGTGAGAAATCAGCTATAGTGAGAACACAGCACGATTATGGTAAAAGAGAAACAAATAATAAAAAAAAACAAATATGCTAGTTTACCAAAGCAACATTGGATTACGCAAACCCGTACCAATGTCTAAATGCACGACGATCGTTCAATAAGTAATGCCATACTTTTCTTTTCACAGATAGCTCCGGTTGAAAAAATGCATTATGCGGGACATCATGAAATACTCCAGCTTCAGCCACTGTAGTTTCATAGAGTTTCGAAAGGTGGTGACGTAGCTTTCAGAATGACATTTGTAACGGAGCTGCGTTACAAGCAAAGAGCTGTCGAGTTTCTTTTGGCGGGAAACCACAGTACCACAGTTATTCATAGGCGCCCGCAGAGAGTTTACGGAGGCCTGGAAGTGAACAAAAGCATGGTCAGTCGTTGGTCGAGACGTCTGTCATCATTCCAACAAGATGGCTCAAATCAGTCTGATCTCCCGCACACAGCTATGACTGCCATATTGTAATGTGTGTACCTCGCTGTTCAACTGGATGTCTCTGTTGGAATGACACCATGTCCAAAGAAAATGTTCGAAGCCGCAACTTCATCCGGTAAAGTGAGGGAACAATCTTCAGAGACTCTGAGGGGTTATTCTGTTTGATGTCCTACCTCATTGTGCAAAGATCAACTCTGAAGTGTATTGTGCTATCTTCGGGGAACTAAAGAAGTCACTTCAGTGTGTCAGTCACCACAAAAATGAAAACTAATTTCTCAATCTCAACGACAACGTAAGTTCTCACCCAAGTTGGCGCACCTGAGAGGAACTTCATTGGACCGTTCTTCTTCATGCACCCCACAGCCCAAGTTTCGCAAGTTCCGATTTCCATCTGCTTGGTCCTATGGCGTATGTGCTAAGCTGTAAGCAGTACGTGAATGATAGGCTATAGATGGAGCAAGACGATGGCTCCAACGCTGAGCATTAGACTGCAACCATGTAGGCAAATAGGCCTGCCAATACGGCGGCGTAAGGCCGTCACATTGAAGACATAGAAATCCCGAACAAACCAACTTGATTTCAGAAGAAAAAAATTAAAATTTTTTGCACTGCTTATTGAACGCCCCCCGTAACGCAAATGGAGCAGAGTTAGTGGTTATGTGCTTCTTCACCAAAAAAGTATTATCCAGGGCTTGCGATCCCAAGCGTAACATGATCCAAGCTTGGCGACTTAAGAAGTACAACGCCTCACGTGTACATATTAACATTATGCAATAAAAGCACGGAAAGCGACTACATAAAGTGTCTTTTAAAGACCCTACTAGTTGCCATGAACATTATGAAAATTTAGAGGAGTAGATTGGAAGAAGCAGTCTCAAAGAAAAAGTTGAGAGATCGTGCTCCCCAAAATTATAGCATCATAGAACGACACTCACTTGACAAAAGTTTTCCCCATAAAATAATTCTAGAGTAACTGTTAGTTTGACCATCTCTTTCTTGATCCGTGAACCCCGTAACACCTTAACGCTTTACGTTGTCTATCCAGAGCTCTGATTCGTACATAGTGTTTGCCAGGCTGTCACCCAAAAATTCAGTTTACTACCGCAACTACAGTAACAAGCGTGGGGGCTGACTTGGGGCACCATTGTCTGAGAGGTTGCGTCATTTCCCGATCTTCAGATCTTTTTACATCCTAAGCTCAGTTTCCATGTTTTTCTTTTGACGAGTGTGTTTTCTAGCTATATTCTTCGGTTCCTCTTCTAGTATCAACATCCCTTTTAGGACAATGAATCCAGTTACTACCACATATTTTGACAGGCACCCTGCGCATTGAAAATTCGACAGTACTATTTATAGTTTTCTACGAGTGGTGTTACAGACTAGTCCCAAAATAGCACCCCACAGACGGTGTCGGTGGGCAGTCTTTGGCATTATTTTCGATCACCTGATGTCCCGTTGTCCATTCCACCAACAACTTTGGATAATATTTTTGTAGTATATTTTAGAAGACGTGCAGTAGCCAAAGTTGTATCATTAGCGGACACATCACAGGACACTAGAAATCGTTGAAGGCCCATGATGTATTTATCATTAAAGTAACCATTTTGTAAAACAAAGAAACAGCAGTATTGCTGTACTGACAATCTTTATTGTATACACGAGCGGTTTCAGCGTACTTTAACTTCCGTGACGTGACATAAAAAGTAAATTTACTTAGTCATCTTAGGTCATTCTCACCCCCAATGTTGTAATGGAAAAAAATTCGGTGTCAAAACAGTAAAAGGGGAGACGTAAATTTCCCAACAACACTTCCTTCCTGCTGGTCGACAGGGAAAATTAACTGGAAAACTAAGTTAATGATATGCTTCTTCGACAAATCAACTACGATTCCTAGCACATGGTTAACAGCGTTATCAGCATATCTTCCTTTCAAAAAACCGCAATACTGCTCTGAATGATAACATTCTACGACACTTCAATTCACTGGATTAAGAATTCTTCACCTCATGTTGTTTCCTTTAATGAGCAGTTTCGTTCGTGAAGGCATTTTCAAATGTACGTTGTGTTAGTAGAGATCATCACAGTGGCATACTAGGATCTGAGTCCAAGAAACTTTGGATTGTCACATGTAACTGGGTAACAGCATAAAGTACCCACACCGAAAGCGAAGACAACAGCTGTGTCTAGGGTACTAGTTATCCTATGTATCGCTTGCAACTATACTGAAGCTGACACAAGATTTATTGCGAGTAATTCAGCTAATCTGTTCACCTCAGATATTTACTGAACAATTTGAGAATCAGTAATTCCGTTTTTACCTGAATTACGTGCGAAAAAGTCTTCACTAAGAGACGTACACTCTCTTTTCACTACTATATTAAGTACAGCGACATCATATCAACTCGCTTTTGCTATTTAAACCATAGTAATTTCTGCTCTAGTATCATAGTTGTATGAGAGTTTAATTCTGAGGTGTTTAATTCTTAAAAATACGATTAGCAGCTTACGAGTAACAAAAATATTTAGAAACGGTTTGTCTGTTTTTAACATAAAAACGATCGTTGTCTTAAGCGGTAGTTCGCGCAGTTGAACGGAAAAGTCACACCAAGCTCAGGGGACATTCCAGCTTGAGCTGCTAACACAGTCAACTCACTGCTAACACAGTCAACTCACAAAAACGGAAAAGTGGAAAGAACTTTTCAAATTAAACTACTCGCAATCACACTTCACTACATGTGGTTCATAATATTTCCCCCCCCCCCTTCCTAATGCCTAATGGCATGATGCTAATACATAATTCGTGTGTTTCTAGTGAACATCACTGTTTTTGCAATGTGTATTTCAATTTTCCAAGAAAAGACGTTAAACGTACTTACCTTCTCCATGGCATCAGTGTCGAGGGCCTTGCGAAAAATAAAATACTTATCTTCACACCATCCAGGGTTTCTCTATTCAGTAATAATGTGGCCAAATGCTGATTTTTAAATCTGACATCCTCTATTTTGAAGTTTTCTCATCTGCAGATTAATTCGAAGCACCATAGATCACATTACAAGTAAAGCGGTTTTAATAGGAAACTAAAATATTTATATACGCAATTTTTCAGAGTAACTAAACACAGAGCACGTACAGAGTACACACTGAGTTCTCACAAAGAAGTGTCTAAAGTGGCAAATTGTAGTGGTGAACCGAAGAACGTGCTTTGGCGCGAATCTCAAGGTATAAACAAGATTGTCATTCCTAGAAGCTTCTGGAAGCTCCTGTGTATCAAACTGGCAAATAATACAGTTTCTGCTTTTAGGAAAAGCAGCGATTTAAATGAAATTATGTTTTTCAGGGCTGCAAAATTCTCCGAAATATAACAGAAACAAAACGTATTTATGTAGCTGTGAAAGGAAATTCAATAATTTTCAATATATGCCACGTCACGAGGCTTGCTAACGTTTAGTTTTCACATCATGGTAAGTTATCTCTGCAGTTTATTACGAGTCTCGAATAAAAATTAATTTTTCATTTAGTGAACAATAAAGTTTTGTTATAAATCATGTAAATTAATTTTGAAAAATAATCATATACAGATGGCATTTGTTATGAATAATATCAAGAAAAATCAAAAAGAGGACTACGTATTGCATACAGACATACTCTTTTGAATCTATGATGTAGCTGTAGGCCTTTATAAAGTGAAATTTATAAAATAACTTATTTTCATAGCACAACATTGTTACACAGAAAAAAGCAGAAACGTTATAACGATACGGACAAATCTGGAATGGTATAAACATTTCTTAAATGCATCAGTGCAGTACATATTTATGTGTCAAATACGAATTTTATACTTTTTAGCCAAAAATCGGAATAAACAATATGGGAAAAAAAGAAGGTGGTATCGCAAACTTCGGTTAACCCAGAAAGTTGCAATAACTCGCGGATTGTTATAGGTTTTACCGCCATCTCAACTGGAATGCAAAAGACATAACATCTAAAGACGGTTCACCTGGTAACGGATCTGATGTTGTTTCTGCCAGCAACTTGAGAGAAGGGCGCACGTAAAAAATTGAATGGAATGTGAAAACAAGGAACTAAGACATAAAAACTGTTAAATAATAACTTCGCATCATGAGTTTAATGTGAAGATTCACACTAGCATTTTATTGTTACATCAGCAACAGTAATAAAAAGAATATTAAAACGTGTAGGTTCTACCATCTACATCTGCATATATATTTCACTATTCACTGTATGGTGTGTGTGGTGGAGGGTACCTTGTACCACTATTAGTCATTTCCTTTGCTGATCCGCTGGCAAACAGAGTGAGGGAAAAATTACTCTCTCTTCACCTTCGTACGAAATGTAATTCCTCCTATGTTCGTGATCCTTACGTAAAATGTACGTTGACGGCTGTAGACCCGCTGTGCATACAATTTCAGAAGCCGTTTCTCTAATTTCCCTCAATAGTGTTTCGAGAAAAGAACACCCTCCTTCCTCCAGGAATTGCCACTCGCATTCAGAATGTGTCTCTGTAATATTTGCGTTTTGCCTGAAAATACCGGTAAAAAATTTAGCAGCACACATTTGAATTCCTTCGACATCTTGCTGTAATCCGGTCAGTTGAATATTGCAAATGCTCGAGCAGTATTCGAGAACGGTTAGGACTAGTATCCTACAGGAAGTTCTCTTTACAGGTGATCCATACTGCCCTAAAATTGTCCCAATGGATCGAAGTCGACCATTGGCCTTTCCTACTACCGTCCCTACGTGCTCATTTCATTTCAAAGTGTTTGCCACGCCACGGCTAGATATTTAATCGACGTAACTATGTCAAGCAGCGCTGTATTCAGACAGTAAGAATTAGTTTTCCCTATTCATCTTCATTAACTTACAGTTTTTTACATTTACAGTACGGTACCATCCACCACACCTACTAGAAATTTTGTCTATGTCATCCTTAAACAGACCGTAAAATGGCATTGATGTTATGAAGAGTTCGAAATGCCCTTCGTCTACAATAAAACACGTTTGCTGTCAACGGTGCAAGGACTTCTGCACAGAATGAAGAATTCGTTCTGCTGTAGGCCTCGGGAAACCGAAGCTTTACGTTATACAGGCAGTGTAATTCCGGTTGCCTGCTCAGTAGGCGTTGCACGGCAAGACGACGTGCGGTTGAAGCGACAGTTCCGGCGAGGCCTACACAGGGCGACACCTTTGCAGCACCAATTTGCACCGCCTGTCACGTGGGCGGAAATACAGCGTTGCACGATATCGTTCTGCCTGCCGAGTATATATGGGGCCTGCACGGTCTGAAAAGCGTAGTCAACTGGACAATCTGTTGGCGGCTGAACGTCTAGAGCCGACGGAGCATTCTAGTTACGATGAGTGAGAGCGGACAACTGGCTCCAAACTGTATTCGTCGGTCGCAGATCGCCCACCAGTCCATCGCTTCGAAGTTGGGCTTAGAAAGTCTTCGAAGTGTCTACCAACAGGATTAGGTCATTGTTCCAGACTCATAGTTCTGAAATGGCATTCTAGAAGTAGAAACGCTCCCAAGAATAGAGAATTAAGTATTGCCTGTATTTGATTTCGTAATAAACAGTGTGAACCTGGACTCCGTACAGATATTCGGTAGCTTGAATTAATAGTGGTCACCTTGCTAGAACTAGGGTAACCACCCTTAATCGTATTAAGTGGTGTAACACATAAAGGCCTGACAAAGCTCGTGTGCTAACCTGCACCTTACAACAGAACAGTATAACCTACCTTCCGTACCACTGCAGATACTGCTACAATGTGATGTTTTAAATTCCATTGGATCGTCGCATCTCGTGCACTTGCTTCATCTTTGAGTTGACCCAAGGGAAAATAGTTCAGAGGCGTCAAATCAGGCGAACGTGCATGCCACCGGATAATGTCGGCACGTTCTGTCCAGCGATCAGGGATGGGTGAGTACCTTCGCAGCCACAATCGAGTAGTGATCAGGACGCTCATCCGTATGTCTACGTACTTCAAGTGGAGGAGATCTGCCTGCGCGTGTCTCAACCGTTAAGTTTTCTTCCATGGTGTAAGGAAGAACAGTCAATTGTTTACAACAATCCCAAATTAAACTTTCAACTTCACTCCTTCGCACTTCATTGCGTCTAATTTTCAAGCTGCCTAAGTCATTGCGGATTCTCGGTGGTACAGTAATACAGGTTTCTTATAGCTTTCCCTGATTTGGAAGGTCATTTCATTGCTAAAGATAATTCTTGGAAGAAAGGATCTACTGCCCTTACCTTAGGAAGTTGGTACCGGTATCTTTCTAGTTAATATATATAAGGAATAAGACTGCCTATCGTTTAGTGAGAAGTTTCTCTCAATTCCTTTGGGCGAAAACAGAATTACGAAAATGGATTCAGAACTATTTGCGGAAAACAGCTGGATAATTCTGTATGTAGTGTGAGATGACCTTTCGAATGAATCGTAGTGTCCCGTAAAAACTGCGTAGGCTTTCATAGCCAGGAGTAAATTTGAATAAAGTGCTCTTAAGTCTGAAGAGGGTCAAATCGTCTGTTTTGTAGTTGTTTCAGTGTTTCGTAATGACCCGACCGAACGGCTATAACGATTTAATTCAAATTTTAATATCCTTTGTTAAGAGCATTATAGGAAAACAGTTTATGTGATGATGGGCTTATTGGCTGTCCAATTCGTTCAGTGAATTTGCGTCAGTTACATTATTTGGTAAGAAATAGTGAACTAAAATGTAACAATTTGCCACTGGAATGATCAATTAAAGTAATACTCTGTAATGCATACATGCAGTCAACAGAATTAAAGGATTAGCCGCGGTAGTTGCAGGAATGTAATTAAAGTACACTTAACAGTACCAAAACTAGTCGATAGAAGTCACCATCAGAGCACTGCTGGGAATTACATGCAGTAGGTCAGTATTTCAGTTTATGCCGGGGACGCCTTCAAAAGTGTGTACATTACATAATAGTCATGTCGGAAATTCTGGTCTGTACCTAAAAGAGAAAAAAAAATGTACATACAAGCTGCTTCATGTACGATGCAAGCACCTTCTCCAGCATTAAGAGGGGAGCAGTAACAAAGAACCAAGCTCGGCCCGTTCATCGGACTTTAGGAGGTGTTGTGTAGGCTTTAACCGAACTATACGAGCAGAGTTAGTTTTAAATCTAACCTGAAATCATTTCTACTGAATGGCTCCTTCTATTCCATACACGAATTTCTGTTTAAAAGGTGGTAGCCGTAGAATACGTAGGACAACCTACTTTTTAACTGTACTTCCATGCGGAAGGCTAAAAATGTGTCCGTTAATGTCAACAATAATGTGTAAGCTTCCATACTGACGAGAATTTAAAGTGGGAAAAGCACAGTTTGGAACTACTAAAAAAATTAGGTAAGCCACATTTGCACTTTGAAACATTCCAAATATTGGCGAGAGAGAAACCAGTAAGTTGACATATGTTCATTCAATAGTGTCATATGTTATAATGTGCTGAGCTAACCCATCTTTAAGAGAGAAAGCCTTCAATGTTCTAAAAGCGCTGTAGGAATAATGTGTGGTACTCACCGACGATTATCTTGTAGATATCTGTTTAAGTAGTTGGGCAATCAGAATAATGAGTCACTGTATCTTTATTCCCTCATGAACTGTACTGTTGATAAGCCACTGCAGTTCGAAAGGAAAAATGATGTACCAGAATAAAATGTGACATACATTTCCCACGTTAAGGTTGAGCACAAAAAGAGTGCGCAATGCTGCTACTAAAATGTTTGGTAACTTACCCAGTGATACAAAATGTCTGACAGAAAGCAAAGTAAAATTTGGAAACCAACTGAAAAAGAAACCTCCTGACAGATCAAAATTGCGTGCCGAACCGAGACTCGAACTCGGGACTTTTTCCTTTGCTTGGTTAGTGTGGTGTCACCACCAGACACCACACTTGCTAAGTGGTAGCCTTTTCAATCGGCCGCGGTCCGCTAGTATAAGTCGGACCCGCGTGTCGCCACTGTCAGTGATTGCAGACCGAGCGCCACCACACGGCCGGTCTAGAGAGACGTCCTAGCACTCGTCCCAGTTCTACAGCCGACTTTGCTAGCGATGCTACACTGACAAATACGCTCTCATTTGCCGAGACGATAGTTAGCATAGCCTTTAGCTACGTCATTTGCTACGACCTAGCAAGGCGCCATTACCAGTTTATATTGAGATTTTTATTAATGTATCAGCAAGAGCGATGTTCTCCAATTATGGATTAAAGTTAAGTATTCCAGGAGCAACGTACCTTATTGGCTATATTAATTACATTGTCCTGTTCCTGACCTCACGCCAGTTTGCGTGAGCTTAAACGCGTGCATTTCGGCCTCCTCTAGCAACACGGTGTTGGCTCCTCTGCCAACACCACAGTTAGTTTAATTGGCAGAGCACATGCCTGCGAAAGTCTTAAGTCCCGACTACGATTCTCGGTCTGAAACACGGTTTTAATCTTCCAGGAAGTTTGATATCAGTGCACACTCCGCTGCAGAGTTGAAATTTCATTCTGGAAACTGAAGAAGTTTCTTCATGACTGTTACTCCTATTCCGTACAAGACTTTCAGTTATTGTAATGTGTAGAAGACGGTGCCTAGGAATTACTAACTAACGTCTCTGTATTTCTTTAAAATACAAGCAAATAAAGACATTTACGAATGTTCAGCATGTAGACATATGTACAAATTAATCTGCTATGTAAATGTAAAATGACTCGTTCGAAATCATTTCGATTTATTGCGTAGTGAAAATGACCCATGGAACACGAAACTAAAGAATTAACTAAATACGTATGCTGTAAACTTACTCGTTACTCATCATTTTCGATTAAAGAATCGTTCAAATGATCTGTGTAGCGCGTACCTAACTAACTACGAACGACCTTTGAAAGAAGTCTCTGAAAACCATTTCACCATTTAACGCTTCAGACTGCGGTGTCAGTAAGGCCTCAGCATTATCTACGGCTGGAGCCTGCCTTTCCGGTACTTGTTTCTGCACTCCGTGGGGCACAGTGCCTGCGTCACACATAAAAAAACCCGTAAAATACGCTGTTATCATAAAAATGCATAATAACGCAGCAGGTAACTTCCGTTGTTGGTCCGTACAGCAGAATGGACGTGGGGAGGTTTGCTGTTGGACTGTCGGTTGGGCTGTTTTTATTTCCTTTCTGTAGATAACACGTTTTTATCTGCTTTGGCTACTCCATGTTTGCTATAACCTCTTCTATTCTGTGATGGCGTGTTGGAAAGTAATGCCTCCGAATTTTTTATTGTTTTCAATAGTGGTTGAGACATTACGTCTCATGCATATTACTCGATCAACACTAGAGCTTCGTTGACGAAAGTTGCAACCCTCTGCCGTTAGATAGCTCCGAACTGTTACGTGTAACGTGAAATGTTTGACCTAAATATGTCTGTGCATGGAAACAGCATGTCGTAATCGAGTTTCAAATTCGAAGAGTTCATCCACATATGGAGAACCTTCTCCTTTCGCGCAACAATGAAAGACCCCACACGAGAACTGATACATCTGGAACAGTCCAACGCTTTAGGTTTTGTGTCACCGATCATCCTCCATACAGTCTCGCCCTGACCCCACCGAAATTCAACTGTTTCCAAAACTTAAACAACACCTTCAAGGCCTTTACTTCGATGGTGATGAGGGATACAAGCAAATATAAGGTTGTGGCTCTATCAAACATTCCACAATGACAGTGTTCATCGTCAGATGACTAGGTAAACATAAAGAATAAATAAACATGTAGAATGTTAATAAAGTTCATTTTATTTAAAAAGCTTTAAGAGTTTTCACTCAAAAAATTTGGAGTAATTGCATTTCAGCGCTCCTTCCTACATGAACTACATCTCTTGTGTACGGTAATAAGTAGTTAATTTCTCTCACCAATGGTGACGTTACATTGATGCGAACAGTCGCCTTTGATGCGTCGCATGATGATACAGATGGAAACCAGGAAATTCAGTCACAGAAGTTCCTGCTGTTGTAGGATGGCTTTAACATTTCAAAGAAGTGCAGCCAACAGTCAAGTAATAGGAAACCAGTGAAAAATAAATACTTCCGATCTAACCATTTAAAACTCTGTTCATAATGAATAGTAGGAATGCTGTGAGGACACAGCACAATTCCTCAACCCTTGGTTCAGATCAAGAGAACCTGGCTTCATGCCCTGGTGAAGGTAGTTTTGCTATAAAGTCGTCAATGACTTTCAACTTCATTAAGAACCCTGGTGACATTATCTGAGGTCAATGACATTAAAGTGTGATGTCATCAATATGCCACATGGTGGTACATTTGAAAAGTGCAGATGGTAAATGTGGGAAACTGAAAAATCATAGACTGCAAGGGAAACTTTTTCAGCAAAATAAAGATGATGGATAGCAGGAAACATCCGAAAAAATTTTGGCAACTAAACTAATCGGAGTTTATATTGTTACAAACTCCATTGATCAGAAATATCCACAGCAATTTCTCACAGCGCTATTCATGAAAAAGGAAAAAAAGAGGAACGCAGGTGCAAGTCCCTCACCCCCCCCCCTCCCACACACACACACACACACACACAAACACAGACACACGCACCTACAAATGTCATGCACTGTAACCCCATCAGTAAATTTCATTGTTTTTATGCTTTACTCATTTACATATATTAATCCTTATTTCAAATGCTGTTCTGCCTTGGTAGTAAATTTCATCTCCCTGTCTCTCTCCATACATTTACACAAACACACTATATATATATATCATCTTCATCATCATCATCATCATCATTTAAGACTGATTATGCCTTTCAGCGTTCAGTCTGGAGCATAGCCCCCCTTATAAAATTCCTCCATGATCCCCTATTCAGTGCTAACATTGGTGCCTCTTCTGATGTTAAACCTATTACTTCAAAATCATTCTTAACCGAATCCAGGTACCTTCTCCTTGGTCTGCCCCGACTCCTCCTACCCTCTACTGCTGAACCCATGAGTCTCTTGGGTAACCTTGCTTCTCCCATGCGTTTACCGTCAACTCTAACTGCTGCCTGACTATCCATGTAAAGACCTTTAATTGCTTGCAAAAGTTTGCCTCCTATTCCATAATCTCGTAGAACAGACAATAACTTCCTCCTATGAACCCGGTCATATGCCTTTTCTAGATCTATAAAGCATAGATACAATTCCCTGTTCCACTCATAACACTTCTCCATTACTTGTCGTAAGCTAAAGATCTGGTCCTGACAACCTCTAAGAGGCCTAAACCCACACTGATTTTCATCCAATTGCTCCTCAACTAATACTCGCACTTTCCTTTCAACAATACCTGAGAAGATTTTACCCACAATGCTGATTAAAGAGATACCTCTGTAGTTGTTACAATCTTTTCTGTTTCCATGTTTAAAGATTGGTGTGATTACTGCTTTTGTCCAGTCTGATGGAACCTGTCGCGACTCCCAGGCCATTTCAATTATCCTGTGTAGCCATTTAAGACCTGACATTCCACTGTACTTGATGAGTTCCGACTTAATTTCATCCACCCCAGCTGCTTTATTGCACTGCAATCTACTGACCATTTTCTCCACTTCCTCAAACGTGATCCTATTTCCATCATCATTCCTATCCCATTCTACCTCGAAATCTGAAACATTACTGATCGTATTTTCACCTACATTGAGCAACTCTTCAAAATATTCCCTCCATCTGCCCAAGGCATCCACAGGATTCACCAGCAGTTTTCCTGACCTGCCCAAAATACTTGTCATTTCCTTCTTACCTCCCTTTCGAAGACTGCTAATTACACTCCAGAATGGTTTTCCAGCAGCTTGACCCAATGTCTCCAACCTGTTTCCCAAGTCTTCCCAAGATTTCTTCTTGGATGCTGCAATTATCTGTTTGGCTTTGTTTCTTTCTTCAACATAACTTTCTCTGTCTACCTGAGTTCTAGTATGTAGCCATTTTTTAAACGCCTTCTTTTTCCTTTTACAGGCTGCCTTGACTGTGTCATTCCACCAAGCTGTTTGCTTCCTCCTACTTTTACACACTACTGTTCCAAGACATTCTTTAGCCACTTCTAGTACTGTGTCCCTGTACCTTGTCCATTCCTTTTCCAATGACTGTAATTGACTACATTCAACTAACTGGTACCTTCTGAGATCGCTGTTATGTACTTGTGCCTGATTTCCTTATCCTGAAGTTTCTCCACTCTTATCCTCCTACATATGGACCTGACCTCCTGCACTTTCGGCCTCGCAATCCCAATTTCACTGCAGATTAAATAATGATCAGTGTCATCAAAGAATCCCCTGAATACACGTGTGTCCCTCACAGCCTTCCTGAATTCCTGATCTGTTATTATATAGTCAATGACAGATCTGGTTCCCCTGCTTTCCCAAGTATACCGGTGAATGTTCTTATGTTTAAAAAAGGAGTTTGTGATTACTAAGCCCATACTGGCACAGAAATCCAAGAGTTGCTGCCCGTTCCTGTTGGCCTCCATATCCTCTCCAAATTTACCCATAACCTTTTCATACCCTTCTGTTCGATTTCCAATCCTGGCGTTAAAATCACCCATGAGCAGAACACTGTCCTTGTCCTTTACTCTAACAACTACATCACTGAGTGCCTCATAAAAACTATCCATCTTATCTTGATCAGTCCCTTCACAATGCGAATATACTGACACAATCCTAATTTTCTTGCTAGACACTGTCAAATCTATCCACATCAGTCGTTCGTTTACATACCTTATTGCAACTACGCTGGGTTCTATTTCTTTCCTGATGTAAAGCCCTACACCCCGTTGTGCTATTCCTGCTTTGACTCTTGACAAGTAGACCTTGTATTCTCCCACTTCTTCTTCTTTCTCACCTCTTACCCGAATGTCACTAACAGCTAAAACGTCCAGCCCCATCTTACTTGCAGCCTCTGCCAGCTCTACCTTCTTCCAAGAGTAGCCCCCATTGATATTAATAGCTCCCCATCTCATTACCATTTGTTTGCCAAGTCGTATCTTAGGAGTCCCTGGTTTGTCAGTTAGAGGTGGGACTCCATCACCTCCAAAGGTCCGAGGCATTTTGCTCTGATTGTTGCCAGCATCGTATTTAAAGTACCAGGGAAACAGGTTGCTAGCTAGCCTTACTTGCCCCGTGTCCCATTGGGTTTTACCCCTAAAGGCTGAGGGACTAACCGGTGGATTTGGTAGTCTTTGCCATATGAGTACAAAGGTGACCACGACTCAGAATATGTCCGAGATGCCCAGCCTTATTCCAAAGTAACTGGTATCCCGACTGTCGGGACCACTTACTTGGCCACTCATACGTTGCCCGTGGTTCATGAACTAGGACATGACTACAGGAACCCACACCATGAACCAGTCCCTTCACAATGCGAATATACTGACACAATCCTAATTTTCTTGCTGGACACTGTCAAATCTATCCACATCATATATATATATATATATATATATATATATATATATATATATATATATATTTGTTGTTGTGGTCTTCAGTCCTGAGACTGGTTTGATGCAGCTCTCCATGCTACTCTATCCGGTGCAAGCTTCTTCATCTCCCAATATGTACCGCAGCCTACATCCTTCTGAATCTGTTTAGTGTGTTTATCTCTTGGTCTCCCTCTACGATTTTTACCCTCCACGCTGCCCTCCAATACTGAATTGGTGATCCCTTGATGCCTCAGAACATGTCCTAGCAACCGATCCCTTCTTCTTGTCAAGTTGTGCCACAAACTCCTCTTCTCCACAATCCTATTCAATACTTCCTTATTAGTTACGTGATCTACCCATCTAATCTTCAGCATTCTTCTGTAGCACCACATTTCAAAGGCTTCTATTCTCTTCTTGTCCAAAATATTTATCGTCCATGTTTCACTTACATACATGGCTACACTCCATACAAATACTTTCAGAAACGGCTTCCTGACATTTAAATCTGTACTCGATGTTAACAGATTTATCTTCTTCAGAAACGCTTTCCTTGCCATTGCCAGTCTACATTTTATATCCTCTCAACTTCGACTATCATCAATTACTTTGCTCCCCAAATAGCAAAACTCCTTTACTACTTTAAGTGTCTCATTACCTAATCTAATTCCCTCAGCATCACCTGACATAATTCGACTACATTCCATTATCCTCGTTTTGCTTTTGTTGATGTTCATCTTATATCCTCCCTTCAAGACATTGTCCATTCCATTCAACTGCTGTTCCAAGTCCTATATATATATATATATATATATATATATATATATATATATATATATAATGGGCACCTATCTATATTATGTAAAAATACTGTAAAGCCACAGCAGAGTATTGCAAGTCTCTGGACTGCCAAATCACACCTCTACTTTGTGATACATTTGAAAGGAAATGGGAAAGGAAAAAAGCTCAAAAACATTAAATTGTAAAATTTGTTATAAAAAGGATTACATTCCAAAGAAAATTAGATGCACACTTGGTTGATTGTGCAAATTTTCGTACTCTCTGCCTATGACGTGGGATATTCAGAGTTTAAAATGTATTGTGTCTTAAGGGTCCACTACATGAGCAATTGTGACGGACATTTCTTAACCATGAACAAACTAATATATATATATATACACCAAAATCTATTAACCATACTAGAGCTCATGATAATAAATCATATTTTCCTGGCGACTGAGAGTACAATCTTGTCAATCAGAACCGAAAATTTGAATTAACATGTTACAAAGATAGTAGTGACGTCAAGCTACAATTACAATTTACATGTACCAAGTAGAAGGAATTATCACTCAGAAATTCTTTTAATTTGTTTTCAAATGTTGGTTGGCTCTCTATCAGACTTTTAATGCTATTTGGCAAATGATCTAAGATTTTTGTGACAACGTAATTCACCCCTTTCTGTTCCAAACTCAGATTTAACCCAGAATAGTAAAGATCAGCCTTTGCTGTTATTTTCCAAATGGGATGGGTTATTAATATCAAATTTCATAAGTGAATACATGTAATGTGAAGGTACTGTGAATTCCTTAAATAAATGTCTGCAAGATGAGTTTGGGTAGGCTCCAGCTGTTATTCTCATTACATGCTTTTGTACAATGAATAATTTTCTCTTAATGATGAATTAATTAAAAATATGATTCCATACAAAAGCAGTGATTTAAAATACGCATAGCAGGCTAATGTACTGATACATTTTTCAACAAAATTACCAATAAACCTAATATCGTAAGTAGCTGAGCCTGATTGTTTCAGCAGGTCATTGATGTGTTTCTTCCATTTCGATTTATTGTCAACGCCCACACCCAGAAATTCTGAATATTCTGCCTTAGCAACAGACTTCTGTTGATATTCTATATTTATCAATGGTGTTATGCCATATCTTGTACTGAATTTTATATATTGTGTTTTCTCAAAATTTAGTGAGCATCCATTTGCAGACAACCACAATATTTTTCTGAAAGATATTATTTACAATTTCCTCTGCAGATTGTTGTTTGTTGGGTTTGATAACTATACTTGTATCATCAGCAAACAGAAGTAGCTCTGTGTTTTCATGAATATAGAGTGGCAATTCATTAACATATATTGAGAACAATAAGAGACCATAGACTGAACCCTATGGGACACCAGTCTTGACACCTCCTCAGTTAGAGGGGTCTGCTGGTTTTTATAGACTATCTGTACTGTTAATTTCGCTCTTTTGCATTCTTCCAGTTAAATATGAATTAAACCAGTTGTGCACTGTCCCACTCATACCACAATACTCAAACTTATCTAGCAGAATTTCATGAGTCATACAATAAGAAGCCTGTGAGAGATCACAAAATATCCCAATGGGTGATGTTCAGTTATTCAGAGCATTTAACATTGGCTAAGTGAAAGCATAATTAGCATTTTCTGTTAAGAAGCCTTTCTGAAAACCAAATTGACATTCTGTCATTACTTCATTTTTACGCTTATGTGATGATAGTCTCAAATATATTACTTTTTCAAGAATTTCGGATAAAGCTGTCAGAAGTGAGACTGGGCGGTAGTTGTTAGTATCAGACCTATCCCCTTTTTTATCCAATGGTTTAACAATAGCATATTTCAGTCCATCTGGAAAAATTCCATGTGTCCATGAGCTACTGCATATGTGCCTGAGAATCCTTTATAACTGGTGGAAGCATGCTTTCAGTACTCGAATATGCCATCAATTCCATGTGAGCTTTCCTTTTGAGTGAATATATTCTTTTCCTAATTTCAGTAGGAGAGGTTGGTTGAATTTCAGTTTTATCAAATTGCATAGGTATTGCCTCTTACATATACTGTATTGCTTTTCCTAATGAATAGCCAGATTCTACTTTCTGCACAACACTTAAAAAAGTTTATTAACAACGTTTCCTACTTCTGAGGTCTTGTTAACAAACTTTTCATTGAGGTTGGTAGAAATACAATCTTCCTGCACTCTCAGTTGCCCTGTTTCCGTTGTAGCAATATTCCAAATAGTTTTAATTTTATTATAAGATGTGCTAATCTCAGAAATAATGCACATACTTCTGGACTTTTTAATAAATTTTCTTAATACAGTGCAGTAGTTTCTGTAATGCTTCACCATTTCTGAATCATTGCTCCTCCTAGCTATAAGATACATTTGACGATACCTCTGTCGTGGCTCGCACCAATGGCTTCTGGGATAGTTTAATAAATGAAGCTATTGAAATAAAAATTACCACAAACAGCGATCGCGTGGTTGAAGAGGGCACATCGAACGCCGACTCAAAACATGCCCATATATGGCAATGTCATGGTCACCAGCGACGTCACAGCCCGCAGCTAGCGTATATAAGGGCGCACCAACAGCCCACTGGCAGTCATAACACTTGACAATGGCCAAGGCGTGCTTGGCCGAGAGCTTGTGTAGTTTTAAGCAAATGACGAGGGTTGGAAACCAGAGAAAATTTTATTCAGTGCTATCGCCGCGAGCCTCTGCATTCATACATTTCCCTTTTCTGTTTACAAGATATTTTTATCCCTTTAGTAAGCCGTGGCATTTAGATGGTTTCTTACAATTATATTTCACTGTTCTCTTGGGGAAGCTGTTTTCAAATATACTCACAAAGGTATCATGAAATAGGTTAAATTGGCATCAGATTCCCTGTACACTTCATCCCAGTCTAACTGTTGCAAGCTTCCTGTAAAATTTTCAGTTGTTAAATCACTAATTCAATGCACTATTTTGGAGCATGTTTTGCATTACTGTATGGAGTTACGTCATATACTGCAACTATCTGTGCATGATGATCGGGCAGACATTCTTAACAGGAAAAGTTTTCAATGGATTAAATTGATCTTCGTCTATAAAAACATTATCTATCAGTGTGCTGCTTTCCTGTACCACCCAAGTAGTACTTCAAGGTCAAGCTTTCTATCGGATTCTTTCAGAAAATTCTACAGTGAAATCCCCACAAACATTATTATGGCTTCCCTCTGTCTGACAGATAGCACCACAAAGATTTAAAGTTTTTCAAAAATAGCTGAAAATTTCCCAACGCGGACCTACACACAGCTACAAGTATAAAAGTACCTTTATTTAGTTTAAGCTCACACGCACATGCTTCCATATGTTGCTGTATGCAAAAATCTTTAGTTTTCAGATAAGTCTCTAAATTTTCTCAATAATGTTCAGCTGAAGGAATGTCGCCTTTCCTTCAGAGATTCTCGTTTGAGGTCCCAAAGCTCTCCCTAATACTTTCATGTTATTCGAACATACCAGTAACAGACCTAGTAACACACCTCTGAATTTCTTCGACGTTTTCTGCTAATGCGACCTGGTACGAATCTCAAACGCTTCAGCAGTACACAAGAATAGATCGCACTAGCGTCGTATATGCAGTATCCTATACAGGTGAACCTCACTTTCCCAAAATTCACCCAATAAACCGAAGTCGACCATCCGCCTTCGCTGCCAGGATCTTCACATTCTCTTCCCATTTCATTTCGCTTTACAGCAGTACGCCCAGGTGTCTAAATGATATGACTCTGTGAAACAGGACACTATTAATGTATCCAAACATTAGGGGTTTGTTTTTCTTTCTCATCCGAATTAACTTACATTTTTCTACATTTAGAGCTATCTGCCATTCATCACACTAACCTGAGATTTTGTCTAAGTCATCTTATATCATCACACAATCCTTCAACTACGGGACCTTACCGTACACCACAGTATGATCAGCATACTACTGCAGATTGCTGTGCTACCGAAACTGTCTACCAAATCATTTACTTACATAGAGAATAATAACGGTTCTGTCACACTTCCTTGGGGCACACTTGACGGTACCCTTGTGTTTGATGAACACTCGCTGTTAAGGATAAGATACTGCGTTCTATAACTTAAGAAATCTTGGAGCCACTCACGCATCTGGGAACCTATTCAATATACTGGTACTTTCGTTAACACCTTGCAATGGGGTGCCGCGTCAAGTGCTTTCCGGAAATCTAGAAATAAGGAGTCATGCTGTGTTTTCACCAATTTTCATGGTCGGCCAGCTACCCGCATACAGCTACTCCACTACATCGCCATCAAAAGACACTGAAAACCAAATTTTTGGCAAGGAAGCAAATAAGAAAACCGATGTCCTTGTACAAAATCTTTATTAATTGTTGCATATACATTTACGTGCAGGAAACTACTTTTGTTTATATTTGTTTCCTGTAGCTTTAATAACATCCAGCTTAATTTTTCACTTACATCTGGATCTTCTAACTTTTTGCGGCCAGTAATTTAATAAAAACAAAGAAAGTATATCCCTACTTTCTAACTCGTATCTAGCTTTTACCCAGAAACTACACTGCCGGAAAAAATTTCAGCACCAGTCAGATAAACGCTAGTTGCGCCACTATGTGGATGCAAATTAGATTTCCTTTAAATACACGCTTTAACGATCGCGCGCGGAAGTTACCTTTGAGATTGATCGTGTAGGAAGTTGATGTTAGTCACGAAAGCCTTTAAGGCGCCAAAGACGCCATTAAGAACGTCTCAGTCAGTTTGATCGGCCTCGTGTAACAGGGCTATTAGAAGCCGAATGTTCCGTCTGCGTTTTTAAAAAAGGCTTTGCAGGAATATGGCCACTGTCAATTATTGTTGGCAGCGGTGGTCACAAGAATTTAGGGTCGCGAAAAGACCGGGCTGCGAACGGCCACGTGACAGTACCGAGAAAGGAGACCATCATGTTCTGCGTATGGCTCTAGCGCATCGTACTGCATCTGTAGCAGCAATATGGGCAGCAGGTGGCACGACAGTGACACAACGAAGTGCTGGAAATCGGTTACTTCAGGGACAGCTCCGAGCCACACGCTCTGTGGCGTGGATTCCACAGAACACAAAACATCGCCAACTGCGACGTCAGAGGTGTCAAGCGAGAGCTCATTGGAGGGCAGGTTGGAGGTGTGTTGTGTTTTCTGATGGAAGTTTTTTCTGTCATGTGTGTTGCTTAGAAGAGGGGCAGTTGGGGACCTGCGGTCAACTTGTCTGCGAGCTAGGCAACTGGCCTACCTGGTCTCGGGTGTTATTTCGTATGACAGTAGGGGCACTCTCGTGTTTATCCCACGCACCCTGTGTGCAGATTGGCATGTCAGTATGGTTATTCGGCCTATTGTGCTGCAGTTCAAGAACAACATTCTAGGGGGTGTTTTACAGTAGGATAACGCTCGGTCACATACCACTGTTGCAACCCAGCATGCTCTACGGAGTGTCCACATGTTACCTTGGCCTGCTCAGTCACCAGATCTGTCTCTAATCGAACACGTACGGGACATCATGGGACCACAGCTCCAGCGTCATCCAGAACTAGACTTAACCGTCCCTGTAATGACCAACCAAGTGCAACAGGCGTGGAACTCCATCCCTAAAACTGACATCCGGCACGTTGAATGCACATTTGTGTACTTGTATTCAGAATTCTGGCGGTTACACCGTCTATTAATCTACCAGAATTTTGCATTTGAACTGTCATATCTCGCGCTTACATTCCCCTGCGATCTTGCAATGTTAATCACTTAAATATGTTATCTCACCAAATTTATTCTTGAAGCTTATTAATGTAATTTTTTTGTGTTGCAATTTTTTCCATAATTGTATCTCTTTTACAGCTTCAAAAATTAACTCATTTTCTACTTGCAGTTTATACTACAAAGGGAATTTGCAGACTTTTATTTAACCCCTTATATCCTTTTGTAAAGCATTCCAAGTTTTCTTGAGTATATGTTTCCAATTCTTTTCATCCATATGCTTGATGAATTTCTTTATGGGGCTTATTTCCGATTTTAGTAAATGAATGCTCATTAAATATAATAATTCCGCTGGTTTTAGACTCTGTAATGGTTTTTCTGTAGCCAGCGCACAATGTCCAGTCCTCCACCTTTAGATGAAATATAGCCATCCTTTCCAAACAGATCCAAACAGGAATGGGGGGTCTATAAACAGAGTTTTCATGTGACCTCTAACATAGTAAATGTCTTTGTTATTCTTATGTGTTCCTAGGTCCATCTGAACATAGTTTGTCACATCGAGAGATGGCAACAGCCGAAACTAGTAATGTGAACTGTACATTATGTGATCGGGACAGATACTTAGAAATAAAGATCTTGGATCCATTTTTGTCTGCAAGCACATCGAAATGTGAACATTTTCCATTGGTATAATGTGACCATTTTCTGTTGGTATTTACTGTGAAAGTGGATACGTTGTACTCACCAGTCGTATCCAGATATTTCCGTCCACTGTGTTTAAAGTAATGATCAAGCTTTACTTCCACATTTGCAATGGCCTCTTCTTTCTACAACTGCAGTTTGTATTCTTTCTACATGGATGTTGTTTTTGCCATATACTCAAGTTTTCGATTTTTTTTGTTTACACGTGATCTTTACTCAAAAGAATATTTTCTTAAATAGCGAATGGTGGAATAATATTATTTATGAGAATCAGCTCTAATTCAGCAACACATTAGTTTGGTGGTATTACGTAGAGCGTATGTTCTGCATTGAGAAAAGCACGTTTTTCCACTTTTAGTATAACACTTGCAACATGTATAATATTTGTTCCATCTTTGTCGGAGTCTGTGTAATTAATCTCCATGTAATTTACATGTAAATAATTAAGAACATTGGCGGACCGAACATAGAAGTCTTTCACGGCCACAAAGGTCTGAAAGATTTCGTAGTGCGCCCGTCAGCTTTTGGATATTCTTATTGCGGCAGTAGACATACTGTTAAGCACAACACAGCAGCCGTTCTGTAAGTTGTTCATTAGTTTACACCACACACCAGCGACTGACACAGAGAGCTGTATTGGAAATACAGTATGTTGGTGTTTAAAACAGTGATACGAGCTTCCGCACGTTCAGACACATGATACGTTACGTTGTTGTTGTCTCCAGTCCTATTGTTCTTCACAATCACATCGTTGTTTCCGCGGTACTTTCCTTGCACAAAGAAGTTGTAATATGATGTTAAGTAATCATACAGCCCCAATTGGTGTAAAATCTCAGCTGTATCTTGTGCTACATTCAAAACGTAACAGTCATCTACACGAAGCTGATGTAATATTCCAGGCATCTCCTCTATTACAAGCCATTTTTATGTCAACCAATACGACTTTATATGGTACAACCAAAGGATTTTTACTTTTACTCGAGACGGTTTCCAATGATTTCTTGTCATTTTCTCGAATATGCCTCCGTCAGTCGCAATGCTGTTCTCGTGTAGTTTTCCCATAGTGCTGTTTCCTTGCAGAGATGAACTTGGAGAATTTTTCAAGTAGATAATTATTAAATACACCATACATTACCATCTTTAACGTTACAGACTATCCATTCTTTAATTGTTCTTGGCAGTCCACTTGATTGCAGATTATAACCACCATAATGTTGTTACAAAACTGTTCTGTAATATGTCTAAGTACATTTAAATATTTATGCTAAGGAGCGTACTACTTTCAATGTAATATATATTACCAACAGCGGTAAGGACACTGTCTTGTTTCTACAATAATAGCCACAAACCACAGCCTTTGTTTGTTGCCGTTGTCTTCTACCTCAATAGCGGAGGAATTGTTAGCACTTTGGATTACGTCATCTTGACACCTTCTGCTACCACAGAATAATGATCAATTGTGATCCGATCACCATATCATGACTTCACTTCGAACACCCGAAAAGGCGGGATGGCTGACCTTGAAAAGTGCCAGACTGTGTAGTCAAAAGCACAGGATTCCCCATTTTGTACCTTCATGAGTAACCCACTGTTACTTCTTTCAGCGCGTCACTATATAGTTTTGGGAGTTGCCCATCTGTTTCTTTTCTTTTCGTAATACCCAATGTCGCTTTTAAAACGAAAATACAAAATAAGAAGCTTGATGTAACACTGGGTAGGTTGTTACACTGTAATCAATTCTAACAGATTCTGCCAAGCTATCCTTGCGTCACCATTTTATATTATGTTACAGGCAAGCATTAAACGAAAATGTAACATATTAGTCCCATTTGTCACCATTGTTACAGCAAAATTGTGACAAATCGTCCAATGTTACAACAAAACTGTAACAAATTGCCCTCTATGTCACAACAAACGGGAATAAAGTGCCCTCCATATTACAAAAAGACTGTGCAAGTTACAACAGAACTGTGATGAACTGCTCAAGTTGCAGCACAAACTGAAAAAAATTGATCCATGTTACTGCAAGCCAACATCAAGTTTCCTTCCATCTTACAGCAGAACTATAACAAATTACCAATTGTACAACAACACTGTAATAAACTGATTTATTTTACGGGAAAACTGTAACAAATGTCTACCTGCTGTGATGTGCACACCTCAAAACTGATTTGCAGCTGATATATACCTTCTGTATTAGTCCACAATCGACAAGTACATTATCGGCGTACACCACAGCACTCAAATAGAAGGGTGTACGAGTTTCTGAAAAATAAAGAAAACACAGTATCTTAAATTGATAAGGTCTCCTAAATTTACCGTTGCATGAAAACTTTTTTGGGTTCTGAGACAATGTATTAATGAGTGAGATAAAATATTTAATCTATAAATGCAGAAGTATTTAAATGTGAAAACTGTGTAGTATCCACTAGTCGAGTGAGCTTATTGTACTTCAAATGCAGCCAACACTGAAATCGGTTCATTATGTGACCTTTACATAACTCTTTCTGTTTCCGTTTTGTGCTAAGATCTAAACTACAAAATTACGTATATTTCTTAGTAACAGCAAGGATTAAAATCGAAATATGTAAAAGGAGGAAAAAGTTACGTGTCATACATAAGCACCACAAAGTTTTAATTATTGCTACCGAAGTAATGAGAGCAGCTTCATGTGTTGACAAATATCGAGGCAAAGGGTCAATACTGTGAGGATGATGTACGTAAACGCTACCTCGATAAATTTGGGAATCAATATGTACACACATTTTGAGCAATTTTCAATTGTAGACAGGATGTACATGCGTCACTGTGTGTCAGTTCCTCCAGCTAATATAGATCTGCAAGCCATAGTACTTGTTTAAATATAGTTACGAGAGGAAACTATTGCTAGCAGCTGTAATATGCATAAAATTATATTTTGCTAATAAAAGAACATTAAAAAGATTGTATCACAAATGAAAATGAGACGAAAAATTTCTTCACTGAAAAATATTTCATTCTGGTAATAGCAAATTTGCTGCAAGTCACAGTTCCAAATTTATTTTGAAGGGCACTAAAACTCTGATGTTCTACAAAGCCATTTCATAACGTCACCACAACAAAATTTATTGACATGAAGGCTCATAAACATGATAATGTGCAGAGTTGTGACACTCGTCACAACCAAACTAAATACCCTTGCATTTCCTTAGCAAGAAATACGATGAAGCTTCTCATTTATGTGTTGGGAGTGAATTGATTATTAAGTTGGGCTCCAGGAGGGAGCTTGGGCATGGGGAGCGCAGCGTGCTGGTGGTTTCGCTGGACATAATTCAAATCATCGTTTATAGATAAATACACAACGAGCGTATCACACTTATGGTATGAGCAATTTAACAATGGTCAATAATAACCTAGTTTAACAGCCATCTGCTTTCGTCACATTTGTCCACAGGGTAAACAAGTCCTTCTTCTTACGAATCACTAAAAACACTGATTAGGTAATTCTCGATTTCTTTAAAAACGATTCTTCTACACACAACTCTAAAAAATACATAATAAACGTATAGCAGTTGGCTTTAGGTATACTGAACTCAGCCAGTATCATAAAGCCACATAGCCTTTCAGCAACTAGCGTGCTAAACATAAACACTTAACTAGTGGAAGTTTAAATAAATAGCTGCCACATGCACTGAGGTGTTTGCACATATGCAGATGACGGTAGTATCACGTATACAAGGAGGAGCTGTCATTTGTACTCTGGTGATTCGTTTTATTATGGCAGCACGACGCGAATCATCAGAATTTGAACGCGGAATGGTAGGTTGACGTAGACGTATGGGGAATTCCATTTTGTAAAACGTTAGGGAATTCAGTATTCCGAGATCCACCGTGTCGACAGTGCGCCGAGAACGCCAGACTTCATGCATGACCTCTTACTACGTACAACTCAGTGGCCGACGTTCTTCATTTAACGACCCAGAGCAGCGACGTTCGCGTACAGTTGTTAGTGTTCACAGACGAGCAAGACTGTTTGAAACAACGGAAGAAATCAATGTGGGACGTAGGACGAACGTATCCATTTAGGCAGTGCGACAAAATTTAGGTTTAATGGGCTACGGCAATAGACGATGGAAGTGAGAGCTTTTTCTAATAAAACGATATTACCTACAGCGTCTCTCCTGGACTCGTAACTACATCGATTGGTCCATAGACAACTGGAAAACCGTGGCATGGTCAGATCAGTCCCAATATCAGTTGGTAAGAGCTGATGGTAGGGTTGGAGTGTGGTGGCAGCCCTGCGAAGCCATGGACACAAGCTGTCAACAGGCACTGTGGAAGTTGGTTGTAGCTACGTAGCAGTGTGGGCTGTGTTTACATCTAATAGACTGAGTCGTCGGATCCAACTGAACCAATCATTGAGTGTAAATGGGTACTTATGGCTACCTGGAGACCATCTGTAGCCACGTACGTTCCCAACAACAATTTTTATGGGTCAGACTGCGGCGTGCCACCGGGGCACAATTTTTCGCATTTGGTTTCCAGAACGTTCTGAACAGATCAAGCGAATGATTTAGTTAGGCAGGTCGTCTGACATGTGTCATATCGCACATTTATGGGCCATAATCAAGAGGTCCGTTCGTGCACAATGTCCTGCACCCGCAATACTTCCGCAATTACGGTCGGCTACAGCGGGAGCATGGCCCATTATATCTGCAGAGAATTCAAAATATTTGGTCCGACACGATAGAAGGGAGTATCGCATCACTTTCGTCACCTCTGTGTATGTTAGGCTATTTGTTATACTGTCTCGATGCTAACAGTGCAATAAGTATCAAAAAAATGGTTCAAATGGCTCTGAGCACTATGGGACTCAACTGCTGTGGTCATAAGTCCCCTAGAACTTAGAACTACTTAAACCTAACCTAAGGACATCACACACATCCATGCCCGAGGCAGGATTCGAACCTGCGACCGTAGCGGTCGTGCGGTTCCAGACTGGAGCGCCTTTAGCCGATCGGGAACTCCGGCCGGCTGCAATAAGTATCGAAAGGCAATCAGACATATGGTGGCAGTCTTCATAAATTAACTTTTGGATCAAGCATCATACTCCTTTACATTACTTCAAACATACAGCTAAAGCATACGAAACCAATCTCACACTGATAGGCAGTGTCGTTACCGGAACGGCTCAGTTGCTCTCGAGAGAATTTTACTTTTTTACATCAGCTGCACTCGTGTTGTAAGTGGAAGACTGCACTATGTGTGCAGAGAGAGAGCTGGCAGGCACGTAGCTCAGGCTGCCCATCATCACACTGTGAGGCACAACTGACGGTTGCCAAACCACCACACTTAGAGAGCCTGTCGTATCCAAAAGTAAATTTTGTGTAATATTCAAAAAAGTCCAAGCTATATATGTTTTGCATACATTGGGACTATGCTCAAAAGTTTACAAACTATTTGTCGGATGTGTTTTATAACGATCCATAATTTAACATCTTCAGCAATCGAACGTTGGATGCAGGTTAATGAAGTGAGACTCGAGGAAATAATGCTTGATGTTTCCATAAACCGTTTCATTACGTGGCAAATGATTGTCACCGGTTCTTAGCGCATGTGACTCGGCTTGGCTTAATATGACTCTCATCCGGTTACTTCGGTCAGGCATCGGCAAGACTAGACTCAGTCACTGAGCATCTCGTTTTTACCAAGCCTTCTGTTACTGCCCATTGGCAAGTGTGATTTGACTGACTACGCATTTTGTTCATTGGAACAAGTCTCAGCTTGTCATGATTTGAAGTACCCATGTATTTTTGGCTAGTCAGCGACATATGACTACCTTGGAGATCGTGGAAGTATTGACTCCCTGCCGAAACAAAAGGAAACGTAATAAAGCGAGACAGGTAGTAGCAGACATCAGTAATTCGATGCTGCTAACTTCTGAGCGTGTCATCGAGAGGCTTAGCACACCGGAATATTGTGGCATCTTAATTTCAAAATCTGTTGTTGACAGTGAGGTTTGCTACAGACATTTCAGTAGTGTAAGTTATTCCTAAACTGATGGCCTTCTACGAAACGTGTTAAAATCATTGATGAAAGTCTAAAATCGATGAGTGTGCTGTCAGCTGTTAAAACTCTTGTATGTAATAACGAATAACATTATGTACAGATTTTTAAACGCAGCATTCAACATGCAATACTGGTAATCATCAGTGGTTAACATAAAACTGTTCCACACCCTTTTGCTCTGCACATTGCACATCCTGATTGTCTCAAGTGCGTATATTTTATCTCTTAGGCTGATAAATTCCGTACCATATTCACCATTAAATTCGTCTTTGAATGATGCAACCTTCTTCCAAGTGGAATGTTATATCTGTCATTAACAGGTAAACCTTAAGTATCAGATCACATAATCCTACGGAGCGAGGTGGCGCAGTGGTTAGCACACTGGACTCGCATTCGGGAGGACGACAGTCCAATCACGCGTCCGGCCATCCTGATTTAGGTTTTCTGTGATTTCCCTGAATCGCTTCAGGCAAATGCCGAGATGGTTCCTTTGAAAGGGGACGGCCGACTTCCATCCCCATCCTTCCCGAATCCGATGAGACCGATGACCTCGCAATTTGGTCTCTTCCCCCAAATCAACCAAAACCATATAATTTTAACAGAATTTTACAAGTTTCACTCTATATGAACATCTGTAAGATGCATCTTTTAAATGTCAAAAATAGCCATTCCTACTGATATTTACTTATAAAACACTAAATTAAGTATGTTTAATTCAGTGTCAACTAAATCTTCATTAAAAGTAATGCTTCTTTCAAAATCATATTTTGCAATCAATGCAGTTCCTCCGTATATACATTCTTTGGACGAGGCGAGTTTCAAGTCTTTTATATTACGTAAAATCTGTGTAGTTTTGTCAAATATACCATTATTCATAAGATTTAAAAAACCTAAAGCCGATAAGCGTTTTATACTAAATGATAAAGCGAGTGCTACTGTGTATAGGTCATTCCTGTGTGGGAAACAGTTGATTTTGAAATTTTTATCACTTTAATACTTCCAGATAATATGAACGTATTAGCTTGGGGTCACTACCGTCTGGAAGATGATGGCTGATTTTATTTCGTATTTATGAAAACATTAAATAAGACCTGTACCACAAGAGAAAGTTAAATGTGACATTGTATATCTGTTTCACGCCAGTAACCAGTAAGTGAAATGAAATTAAGGATAAGTATAACTAAATCAGTTCGCCTGAAGATGATAGGTCGGAAACTCATTGAAATGTTGCAAGGCGGCTGATCACCGGAGAAGTTGTATCTTTGCAAAACGCCGAGAAGGCCTGCAATCACAAATGCCTTGAAACTGGTTTAAGAAAAGTCTGGGTCTGAAAAAGTTGCAGCGGATGGGAGAGCCGCTTAGTGACCCTAAGCCACACCAAACCGCGTCTCCGTGTGCCATATTGTGACTCGTTAGGACGTGGGTCAGATTTCGAAGTTACCGGTTAAACATTGAAAATGATTCTCTTAATTAACTTTTTAAATATTTCCTATGTCCTTGGCAAGTTTATTTTACATACCATTATATATAATTTACAGTGTCATTTTAAATAAGAAGTAGGTATCTTAAGAGTGGGCGACTTTGTGGCTCAGATATTTCTTTTGTGACAACAGCACGTTCCAGCTTTTTATTCACAGATACCGAAATTGCGGTCATCATTCAACTTATAGCGCTGCTGCAGTGTGTTCTTGCGTAGTACTGTCATTGGTAGTGGACGCTACAAATTTGTACATTACAGATGTGCTAGCCACAAAGTCGCTCGGTTGGTAGGTGGAAAACTGTCTTTGTAGATGCCGTGGATATATTCTGCTTCTATCTATAATTTTGTAGTGGTGAATAAGTCAAGATAAGTTTACATACACACGTATGTCAGTTATGACATATGCGCCGATCATTCTGTATAGGACTTAAAATTTCTTCAACCACTAGAAAGCAGAAAAAGTTTTCTTCTGTGGATTATAGGGGTAATTTTTTGAAGGCGCACACATCTGCAGAAGCAAGTATAACAATTTAAATTTTAGAAAACAGTTCTCGTTAATGAATTTACAGAATTTGTGAATCGTTTGGTAAAAAAGACATAATTTCCTTTCGTGTTGTAACTCTGTTTCTAACAATAAGATAAGGTTACTAAGAATATTGATCTGAATGTGTAATGACTTATTTTCTTCTGATACCACTGAACTTTTATGTAGTGTCTAACAGTTTGAACTAATTATCTTGGTTGGAGCATATTTGGTTAAGTGTTGAGATCTGTGGTTTTCTCATTCAGTTCCGTTGAATAGATGCATACGTAAATTGTTTAATTTGCTTATTTAACGCAGTTTGCCTTTTTAGCCTGATTTTGTTTCAGTGAAGCTCGGCCCGTTATAATTCGGATTTTATGAAAATTAGGAAAACGAATCTAATCAAGTTGGCAAACTTTGTGACTAATGTTCTTTCTTGGTATGGATAAGGCAATATTCACAATGCTGGGAAAGTTTGTAACAGAGCTATAGTCACAAACTATTTTATATTCCGGGCAACCGCAGCTGTTTAGAGGCATGACTTTAGGAAGAACTCTGCTTACAGATGGTAAAATTGTTTGTTAAAGCACAACCGGTTATGTGGTTTAAAGCTACATCATCAGGTGCAACAACGTTAAAAGATCATAGGTATACCCATCGCTCCAAGTCAAAATTTGCTGCTCAGAAAATGTCGTCAGTACTATGTCGAGCGAAAAGTAAAGAAGACGTGCTCCGTTCTTCAAAACTTGTCTCCATCCGTGTTACAGAAGGGCAGTTCGGTGCAGATCAAGCCAAAAGCGGCCAGCATGAACGACAAAGAGGCACTCAAAGCTATAATCGTGTCACAAAGAAGAAATACTCGGTCAGTCTGTAGGTATGACACATGACTTTATAGCTTTCCCTCTCTTAGACTTTATGTCACAGCGTCGTAGTAAGTTTGTGGAGTAGCTTTGCGACTACTAATATCGCACATACCGAATGCCATATTGCACTTAAAAACATTATTTCTATCAAAATTAAAGGACAAATCTAGGGAAATTAATGCACTCAAGAGGTGATCAGCTTTTTGAAGTTCTACGTCAGTCAATTAAGAGAAACAGATTACACTTCTGGAGAGTAAAGCACTATCAAGTTCAGTATTGATTGACTGGTCGGACAATGTTACCACACGGTCATATTTGTTTCAAACAGTCACAGCCACCAGCTATGTACATTCAGTGAAATTCTGGACAGATCTCCTGGAAAACTTTCAAATTCTTTCAAACATATTTTGCTTGTATGTGTTAGGTATCTTATATGTAAGACTTAAATCTTTTATTGTGCCTTTATTTTTGGGAATAATGTGTTAATGTTCTATTAAGCTCGCCACTCTTTCCGTAAATCGGTTTTAACAGCTCTATCAGTTCCAAATCGACAGCTTCAGAAGAAAGTTGCTGTGCTCGTCATAACCTGAATCCTACGTGATAATTGATGTAATAACACAGACACTTTCGAACGCTACATAAAATTGGTTGAAATTATCCCTTTATGTATGGTTCTTTTTATTTATATTTAGCATCTTTCTTCGTGTGGTTTGAAGCTTTCTACATCGTTTGGTGTTTAGAAATTAACCCCAGCAGTAACACGTACCTGAATTTAAAAACCTGCTATTCGCAGAGACGTAATTGGTTTTAATAGGGACAGCTTCCTTGAACTAAACTTGCTTATCTTCGTATGAGAAATCGCCCATCTTAATTTCAGTATTTTTTTAAAATAAGCCTTTTGAGGCAATTAGGGTATTTCAATAGGGCCACAGGGTCAAAATAGCTCGATTCTGAGATTTAGTATTACTTAAGAGATGATGTTATAATTACTATTAATTAAATAAACCATCGGTAGAAGTAAATCTATAACTTTAGAACTGCTTGGCCTAAATAAAATCAAGATGCAGTTTCGTAATTTTCTTATCGAACGGAATCGTTTTGTTTACATCTTAAAATCAGGGGCTGATTTTTGTTTTGACATTTTTCTAGTGATTTTTCTTCTTGTATTCTTTTAGTCCCTCCACCCTCTTTCAACCTGATTCGTTTACTATATTATAAACAGGATCTGCATGTGAAAAGAACCTGAAATTGGCAAGGGATTCGCAATGTCATTGGACCACTGAATTTCTTGTACGATTAGACATCAGCATAACGTCGCAGTTGAGAAGTAGGGCTTTCTTGACGCCATGCGAGGGATGCCAGTAGAACAAAATCAGCATCCATTGCTGAAGGGGACACATGGAAACTAGTAACAGAGGTGCGGAGGGTCTTGGCACAATGACGACGCTTGTAGAAAGCAGACGTTCTGATAGCTACAGGCATGGGTGTGTTTTCAGGATGACGCTGTATGAAATTTGCCTAGGGATAGCGATGCATCTCAGTGGTATTTTAGTTTCCTTTTTGAAGTCAAATAACCAAATTCTACGTAATGCTTTCTGTCGTTATTTATAAACTTAAAAAACAATCAACGTTTGAAGCCGTGCACTAACAACCGCAGACAAGAAACGGCCTCAAGATAAGAATATCCATGGCGGTTATAGATTTGGGATTCTATATTATTAGTGGAGCTTGCAATACTGCCATTTCAAGTACACAGCAGTGAGACCTCGACTTGGTGTGTCGATTTTACATTTGTGTGTAAAATAATTGTTGCTTTAACACGCAGGACTATAATGCAAGGTGCTTCTAAAAGCTTCGGTGAATGGTCTCAGAAAATATAGGAAATTATAGTTACAAACAAATTACCTTCACTGGTCTGTAACGTAATCACCACTAGCAACAACACTCTTCTGACATCGGGTGTAAAGCTCTCAGAAACAGACAGAAAACACTTCTTGTGGAATTTCTCGAGACACAGTGGTCACTCGTTGTTGGATAGCCGCATCATTACAGGAGATGAGATTCGGTGTTACCTACTCGATCCGGAGACCAATCTACAGACAACGTCATGGTATCCATGTACTTCCCCACCTCCCTCGGGTAGAAATTCATGATGGACCAAGCCATTACTACCGAAAAGACTATCAACGTCTTCTTAATATTGCATTTTGTCACCCGACTTTGTTTGAGAGCCGGCGAAGACGGTGATCACACCATTGACAGTAGCTTGTGTAACAAAGCAGGTGGATGCTATCCTCGTGTTAACTTTTTATTTCCCCAAAAATTATTATTTTTAATTTCTTTTTTTGTACATCACGTTTCCTTTATTTTCTGAGGCCATTCACCAAACTTTTCAGAGTGACCTTGTAGATCGTATAAGGAAGCTTAAGTATTCACAAGATCCTCTAGGAATAGTGTAGATCGAAATATGGCGAGGCATAAATTAGATTAGTTTCAGAAACGATATTCGCTTCGACTGTCCAAATACACCGCGGTGACGAAAGTCATGGGATATTTCCCAATATCGTGTGGATAGTATAGTAAGTCGAGTGTCATGGACTCAGCAAGATCTTGGAAGTCCCCTCCGGAAATACTGAGCCATACTCGCTCTATAGCGGTCAATAATTGTTAAACTGCTGCCCATGCACGAATTGGCCTGTAGATTACGTCCCATTAATGTTCGATGGGATTCATGTCGGGTGATCTGGTGGGCCAAATCATTGGCTCGAACTGTCAAGAATGTTCTTCACACCAAAAGCGTTCGATTATGCCCCAGTGACATGGTGCATTGTTATCCATAAAAATTCCATAGTTATTTGGGAACGTGACAACCTGACTATCTACATATGGCCTCAAGGTAGCCAAACATAGCCATTTCCAGTCTATGGTTGGTCCAGTTGGACCAGAGGACCTAGTCCATACCATTATGGAGCCACCACCAGCTTATTAAGTGCGTTGTTGACGAGTTGGGCCCGTGGCTTTGTGGGGTCTTCGCCACACTCTAACCCTACCATCAGCTCTTACCATCTGTAATCGGAACTCATCCGACCACGCCTCTATTTTCCAGTCGCCTAGGGTCCAACCGATACGGTCATGTGCCGGCCGGGGTGGCCGAGCGGTTCTAGGCGCTTCAGTCTCGAACCGCACCACCGCTACGGCCGCACATTCGAATCCTGCCTCGGGTATGGATGTGTGTTATGTCCTTGTCCTTAGGTTGCCGGCCGAAGTGGCCGTGCGGTTAAAGGGGCTGCAGTCTGGAACAGCAAGACCACTACGGTCGCAGGTTCGAATCCTGCCTCGGGCATGGATGTTTGTGATGTCCTTAGGTTAGTTAGGTTTAACTAGTTCTAAGGTCTAGGGGACTAATGACCTCAGCAGTTGAGTCCCATAGTGCTCAGAGCCATTTGAACCATTTGTCCTTAGGTTAGTTAGGTTTAAGTAGTTCTACGTTCTAGGGGACTGATGACCTCAGATGTTAAGTCCCATAGTGCTCAGAGCCATTTTTGATACGGTCATGAGCCAGGAGAGGCGCTGCAGATGATGTGCTGTTTGCATAGTACTCGCGTCGGTCGCTTGCTGCCATAGCCCACTAGCGCCAAATGCCGCCGCTGTGTCCTAACGTATACATTCGTTGTCCGTCCCACGTTGATTTCTGCGGTTAGCACTGCCAACTCAAAGAAAACACCGCTACTCTCGATCGTTAAATGTATGCTGTCGAACACTGCACTGTCCGTGGCTGGAGTTAATGCCAGAAATGTGGTATTCCCGGCACACTCTTGACACTTTGGATCTCTGAATACTGAATTCCCTAACGATTTCCGAAGTGGAATGTCGCATGCGTCTATCTCCAACTACTATTCCACGTTCAAAGCATCTTAATTCCCGTGGTGCGACCGTAATCACGTCGGTAACAATTTCACATGACTCACTTGAGCACAAGTGACAGCTATTTCAACGCACTGCTCTTTTATACCTCGTGAACGCCATTCTATGGCCATCTGTGTATGTTCATATTGCTATCCCATTCTTACAGATTAAACAACTGGACTAATAGTGACTTTTTTGTCGTCGGAAACAAAAACAAATTCGTTCGCCCCTAAGCCGCTGCCTTAATTAGTACCTCTCGTCCGCCGCCGTTTTCCCGCTACCGAGCTGCCCCACGTGCTGGCACCGTTTCGAGCCCCCGTCTCCTCTTCAGCACCAGCTAGCAGCCCCCGAACGCCGCACTTGTTTTCGAGTGCGTGCTCGGATGTTCGATTTCCATTAGCTTAATCAAACACAAGCGAGGCGGAAAGCAGCGGTGGGCGGGGCCGCGCGCTCTGTGGTCTCTTTGCAGCCGCGGGCCGGCGCGCTTGTTGCAGCTTTCCCGCATCGGCCGCAACTGCCGCCTAATGGACAGGCGGCCCCGCAGCAACACGTGGCGGCGACCGGCCGAACTGCGACCACTGTGCAGTCAACTAACAGCGCGTCCGCTCTCTCATACCAACTTCCACCATTTAGCATTATCAAGTATTCATGTCGTCATTAACACGAAGTTTTTTGTAAACACAGCTTTTGAAATGAAAGACAATCTTGATCAAGATATGGATGGAACTAGGTTACATACGCCTTTCGTTCATCTATGAACAGGCACTGCTTAAGAACGTAGAATTTCTCAAAGTACACATAATCCTGTTTACAAAAATGGAGATAAGCTAATGTTCCTTAAAAAGGTCCTAAGTGAAATGGTCCTTACAGATGTCGAATAAGTCAAAAGTTGAGACATATTTTCCTTTAAGAGGTAATGCCAAACTTTTCGCAAACACATAAATGTATGTACTTGGGTGCCTTCCCAGCTAGCCGCGCTGTCTAACGCGGTGCTTCCCGAGTGCGAAGGCGTGCCGGTCCCTGGAAAGAACTCGAACGGCGGATTAGTGCCGAGGTCCGGGGTACTGGCCAGCCTGTGGATGGTTTTTAAGGCGGTTTTCCATCTGTCTCGACGACTGCGGGCTGGTTCCCTCTATTCCGCCTCAGTTACACTATGTCGGCGATTGCTGCGTAAACACTGCCTCCTTGTACGTGTACAACATAATTTACCACGGAAACATTGGGGTTACACTCGTCTGGTATGAGACTTTCCTCTGGGGGAGGGGGGAGGGAGGAGGGCACTGGGGCAGAAGAGCGCAATAACCCTGGGTTTGGGCGGTGGTGGTAAGGTGGGTGGACTGCAGTGGCCAGTTGTGGGCTATGGCGGGACGAAGCCTCTCCATCGTTTTCTAGGTCCCCAGTCCTATACACCATACATATACAATATACTTGGATGTGTACAGAATGAGATTTTCACTCTGCAGCGGAGTGTGCGCTGATATGAAACTTCCTGGCCGATTAAAACTGTGTGCCCGACCGAGACTCGAACTCGAGACCTTTGCCTTTCGCGGGCAAGTGCTCTACCATCTGAGCTACCGAAGCACGACTCACGCCCGGTACTCACAGCTTTACTTCTGCCAGTATCTCGTCTCCTACATTCCAAACTTTACAGAAGCTCTCCTGCGAACCATGCAGAACTAGCACTCCTGAAAGGAAGGATATTGCGGAGACATGGCTTAGCCACAGCCTGGGGGATGTTTCCAGAATGAGATTTTCACTCTGCAGCGGAGTGTGCGCTGATATGAAACTTCCTGGCAGATTAAAACTGTGTGCCCGACCGAGATACGAACTCGGGACCTTTGCCTTTTACTTGGATGTGCATGGCTAATTCTTATATCCCGTAATCACACATCATAGAACAGAAAACCGTTTGCGTTACGTAATTAAACTGATCACACTATTCTACCTGTGTTATTCTATTTTAATAACGTAATCACTAATAATAGTAATGGGATCAACAGAGAACGTCTCTAGGTGTTCCCAGTAATAATCCATGAGGATCTCCACAACACGCTGGAGATACACTAATGATCTAGGCTTCACAATGGTCAGTGTCAAAGCGTGTGACATAAGCGCGAACCCATCACCAGCACCACTGTGGTGAGAGCACAGACAACAAAAGGTGATGTGTTTGGTTGATTGATTCAGGGGAGAGGATCAAACAGCGAGGTCACCAGTCTCATCGGATTGGGGAAGGATCGGAAATGAAGCCGGCTGTGCCCTTTCAACACCATTCCGGCATTTGCTTGAAGTGAATGGGAACACCACGGAAAACTTAAATCAGGATGGTCAGTCGCGAGTTTGAACTTACGTCCTCCCGAATGCGAGTCCTGTAATGTGTTTCCATTCTTTTGAACGCCCTCCACAAATACACTGTGTGATCAAAAGTGTCCGGACAACTGGCTTAAAATGATTTAAAAGTTCGTGGCGCCCTCCATCGGTAATGTTGGAATTAAGTATGGTGTTGTCCCACCCTTAGCCTTGATGACGGGTTCCACTCTCGCAGGCATACGCTCAAACAGGTGCTGGAAGATTTCTTGGGGAATGGCAGCCAATGCTTCACGGAGTGCAGCACTGAGGAGAGGTATCTATGTTGGTCGGTGAGGCCTGGCACGAAATCGGAGTTCCAAAACATACTAAAGGTGTTCTGTAGGATTCAGGTCAGGAGTCTGTGCAGGACAGTCCATTCCAGGGGTGTTATTGTCGTATAACCACTCTGCCACAGGCCGTGCATTATGAACAGGTGCTCGATGGTGTTGAAAGATGCAGTCGCACGTCCCCGAATTGCTCTTCAACAGTGGGAAGCAAGAAGGTGTTTAAGACATCAATGTAGGCCTGTGCCGTGATAGTGCCACGCAAAAAAACAAATGGTGCTAGCCCCTCCATGAAAAATACGACTACACCATAACACCACCATCTCCGAATTTTAGTGTTGGCACTACGCACGCTGGCATATGGCGTGCACTGGGCATTCGCCATACCCACACCCTGCCATCGGATCGCCACATTTTGTACCCTGATTCGTCACTCCACACAACGTTTTTCCACTGTTAAATCGTCCAGTGTTTACGCTCATTACACCAAGCCATGCGCCGTTTGGAATCTACCGAAGCGATGTGTGGTTTATGAGTAGCCGCTAATCCACGAAATCCAAGTTTTCTCACCTCCTGCCCAACTGTCATGTTACTTGCATTGGATCCTGATGCAGTTTGGATTTACTTTGTGATGGTCTGGTTAGATGTCTGCCTATTACACATTACGGCCCTCTTCAACTGTCGGCGGTCTTTGTCAGTCAACAGACGAGGTCGGCCTGTACGCTTTTGTGGTGTTCGTGTCCCATCACGTTTACACTTCACGGTCACATCGGAAACAGCGGACCTAGGGATGTTTAGGAGTGTAGAAATGTCGCGTACAGACGTATGACGAAAGTGACGTCCAATCACCTGACCACATCCGAAGTCTGTGAGTTCCGCGGATCGCCCCATTCTGCTCTCTCACGATGTCTAATGACTACTGCGGTCGCTGACATGGAGTACCTGGTAGTAGGTAGCAGCACAATGCACCTAATATTAAAAACTTAAATTTTGGGGGGTTTCCGGATACCCTTTCGATCACACAACGTACTTCAGTTGAAGAGAAATATACATCTCTGAAAAATGCGATCACATAAGTTGGAGAAACAAATGGAGTTACAAGGAAGATAACTCCAGAGGAACGTAGTGTAACGTGCGCGAGAGCCGAGGTAAAACGGCTGAAAAAAAAACGTAATTCCGTCGACATAAACACTGCAAAATGATTTCGACTGTTGAAAGGAGAGGAGAAAACGTTTAGATGAATACCGTGAGTTGAATTCGAGAAGGGGGAACATTGTCTGATGATAGAAGAAGAAATGGGGTTCGATATGGAAGACGTAAGGGATGCAGTATTAATGTTAAACATAGATTCTGAATACTTCAGAACCAGTAAAGCGGAAGGCATAGGTAATATTTCGAATTTGAGCATTTTCATTTAAGATTTCCCGTGACTGTTACTGATATCTAATAAAAGGACCGGTTTACTGTTACCATCAACTGTTTATTAATTTCCACGATGCCGTTTCGTCAGGCTTAAAAGTCCATCATCATGTAGGATTACAGTGGCACGCGTGCGGTGCGTTACCAATTTGATGTAACCCAAGGCACTACTGTGTAGATAAAAACAAAATAGCGTTTCAGAACGCGGGTCATAGCTTTTGAATGTCACTGACTAAAGGCTGAGCGAAAATGTTATGTGAAAGTAAAATAAAATACCGCCAGTGATCAGACGCTCTTTCCTCTATTGTGATATACTATGTGATCAAAAGTAACCGGACACCCAACCAAAACACATGTTTTTCCTATTAGGTGCATTGTGCTGCCACCTACTGCCAGGTGCTCTATATCAGCGACGTCAGTAGTCATTAGATACCGTGAGAGAGCGGCATGGGGTGCTCAGTGGAACTCGAACTTCGAACGTGGTCAGGTGATTGGGTGTCAGTTGTGTCATACATCTGTACGAGATATTTCCACACTCCTAAATATTCCTAGCTCCACTGTGAAGTGGAAACGTGAAGGGACACGTACACCACAAAATCGCACAGGCCGACCTCGTCTATTGACTGACAGAGACCGCCACCTGTTGAAGAGTGCCGTAATGTGTAATAGGCAAACATCTATCTATACCATCACACAGGAATTCCAAACTGAATCAGGATCCACTGCAAGTAACATGACAGTTAGGTGGGAGGTGAGAAAACTTGGATTTCATGGTCGAACAGCTGGTCATAAACCACACATCACGCCAAACGACGCCTCGCTTGGTGTAATGAGTGAAAACATTCTACGATTGAACAGTGAAAATACGTAATGTGGAGTGACGAATCACGGTACGCAATGTGGCGATCCGATGGCAGGATGTGGGTATGGCGAGTGCTCGGTGAACGTTATCTACCATCGTGTGTAATGCCAACACTAAAATTCGGGGACGGTGGTGTTTGGTGTGGTCATGTTTTTCATGGAGAAGGCTTGCGCCCCTTGTTGACCTGTGTAGTCCGCAGCTCGTGGTCGTGCGGTAGCGTTCTCGCTTCCCGCGACCGGGTTCCCGGGTTCGATTCCCGGCGGGGTCAGGGAGTTTCTCTGCCTCGTGATGACTGGGTGTTGTGTGATGTCCTTAGGTTAGTTAGGTTTAAGTAGTTCTAACTTCTAGGGGACTGATAACCATAGATGTTAAGTCCCATAGTGCTCAGAGCCATTTGAACCATTGACCTGTGTGGCACTATCACAGCATAGGTCTACATTGATGTTTTAAGCATCTTCTTGCTTCCCGCTGTTGAAGAGCAATTCTGGGATGACGACTGCATTTTTCAACACCATTGAGACACTATTCATAATGCACTGCCTGTGGCGGAATGGTTATACGACAATAACACCTTTGGAATGGACTATCCTGCGCAGACTCCTGACCTGAATCCTACAGAACACATTTGGTATGTTTTGGAACTCCGACTTCGTGCCAGGCCTCACCGGCCGACATCGATACCTCTCCTCAGTGCAGCACTCTGTGAAGCATTGGCTGCCATTCCCCAAGAAACCTTCCAGCACCTGATTGAATGTATGCCTGCGAGAGTGGAAGCTGTCATCAAGGCTAAGGGTGGGATAACACCATACTGAATTCCAGCATTACCGATGGAAGGCGCCACCTACTTGTAAGTCATTTTCAGTAAGGTGTCCGGATACTTTGATCACATAGTATACGTCGCATATCCCTTCATACTTCGTAAACACTGAGTGAACAAAAATGGCCTTGACAATATCATAGATGCAAAGAATATGTAGTAAAAACGGAAACACTGTTTTAAATTGCGACGTACATACCGGAGTTGGATAAAAATATGGAAACCGCTAGAAATGTATGACTGACCGTAAATGCTACCCAAGTCTTCAGCTTACTTCGTTTTATTTGTCCGCTAGCAGCAACTATGCAATGAACTCAACGCGTTTCAATTGTCAGTTGTGGTCAAAACAGTATTTTTTGTAATTCCAAAACCATTCATCGGTGATGCAAATAACTGTGTCAGAATAACGTAGCACGAAGCCATAAAAACTGGACTATGGAGCAATTGAAGATAGTCATTCAGTGGTATGGGCTTTGTTTCACACTGTTTCAACGTCTGTCCAAGTTTAGGCCTCTAGCGCGAAACATGACGGGGTATCGGTGATGATTTCGACAGACATATCGTGGTCTACCACGGGCCTCTGGTTACTCTGCAAGGCCACATTGGTGGTTTTGTCGTGTTATTCAGTCCAGAGACTGATTTGATGTAGTTCTCCATGCTACTCTATCCTGTGATACCCTCTTCATCACCCAGTACCTACTGCAACCTACATCCTTCTGAATCTGCTTAGTGTATTCATTTCTTGGTCTCCCTCTACGATTTTTACCCTCCACATTGCCCTCCAATACTAAATTGGTGATCCCTTGATGCCTCAGAATATGTCCTACCAACCGATCCCTTCTTTTAGTCAAGTTGTGCCACAAACTGCTCCCCATTTCTATTCAATACCTCCTCATTAGTTACGTGATCTACCCATATAATCTTCAGCATTCTTCTGTAGCACCACATTTCGAAAGCTTCTATTCTCTTCTTGTCTAAACTATTTGTCGTCCACGTTTCACTTCCATACATGGCTACACTCCATACAAATACTTTCAGTAACGACTTCCTGACATTTAAATCTATACTCAATGTTAACAAATTTCTCTTCTTCAGAAACGCTTTCCTTGTCATTGCCAGTCAATATTTTATATCCTCTCTATTTCGGCCATCATCAGTTATTTTTCTCCCCAAATAGCAAAACTCCTTTACTACTTTAAGCGTCTAATTCCCTCAGAATAACCCGATTTGATTCGACTACATTCCATTATCCTCGTTTTGCCTTTGTTGATGTTCATCTTATATCCTCCTTTCAAGACACTGTCCATTGCGTTAAGTTGCTCCTCCAGATCCTTTGCTGTCTCTGACAGAATTACAATGTCGTCGGTGAACCTCAACGTTTTTATTTCTTCTCCATGGATTTTAATTCCTACTCCGAATGTTTTTTTTTTCCTTTACTGCTTGCTCAATATACAGATTGAATAACATCGGGGATGAGCTACAACCCTGTCTCATTCCCTTCCCAACCACTGCTTCCCTTTCATGCCCCTCGACTCTTATAACTGCCATCTGGTTTCTGTACAAATTGTAAATAACCTTTCGGTCCGTATGTCTTACCCCTGCCACCTTCAGAATTTTCTCTAAGTCTACAAATGCTAGAAACGTAGGTTTGTCTTTCCTTAATCTATTTTCTAAGATAAGTCGTAGAGGCAATATTGCCTCACGTGTTACAACACTTCTACTTAATCTAAACTGATCTTCCCCGAGATCGGCTTCTACCAATTTTTCCATTCGTCTGTAAAGAATTCGTGTTAGTTTTTTGCAGCCGTGGCTTATTAAACTGATAGTTCGGTAATTTTCACATCTGTCAACACCTGCTTTCTTTGGGATCGGAATTATTATATTCGTCTTGAAGTGTGAGGGTATTTCGCCTGTCTCATACATCTTGCTCCCCAGATGGTAGAGTTTTGTCAGGGCTGGCTCTCCCAAGGCTACCAGTAGTTCTAATTACTGACATACTTTACGTGGCCACTTTGACTCATCAGGACAGTGTTTGTTCAGCAATGGTGGTGCTGTGTTCCAAGACGAAATACGACATGGCTCCCGTTCCCACAGCTCACATCTTACAGCGCTAGTTTTGTAAGCACAAGGATGGACTGTCACATCTATCCTGTCCAGCATAGTAACCAAATTTCAATATTATTTAGCCTTTGTGGCTTAGTTTGGAGAGGAGCATGCGTGATCGCTATCCATTTCCATCATCGTTAATGAACGTGCCTCTATTTTTCCGGAAGAATGGTATAAGATTACCTTTGAAACTATATAGGGCCTGTATTTATCCATTTCTAGACGACATGAAGCTGTTTCGAATGCCAACGGTTTTCCTGCGCCATATTGGAAATGATGTGTTGTGTTTTTGTCGTTTCTATAGTTCTGTCCGTTCTCGGTGTAGTGAAACAAATACGCTGTTTTGGAACAAGTAGTAAAACACTGTGGAGATCTTTCGTTGCGTTGATGTATAGAAATGTAAGTGTAAATCGTCACAGTTTTTCTCTGAGATAGCTTAATGCTTGCACACCTTCATGTAACCAGGGTGACATGTTAGAAACCTTAAGGGCAATAACTATGTTGCCAACAATAGCAAAATTTATGCATAAGTAACTCTGCTCCTATGTCACAGTGTGTGTGTGTGTGTGTGTGTGTGTGTGTGTGTGTGTGTATGTGTGTATGTGTGTGTGTGTGTGTGTGTGTGTGTGTGCACGTGTGCTTGCGCGCATGCGCGTGTGTGAGTCTGGGATTCAGAGATAGACGGTGAAAGAGACAGAATGAGAGAATGGTTTCACTTAGTTGTGGGTTGTTAAGATTACGTCTCTTACATGCTATAATGAAGTAAAGTATGAAGTAACAGATTGCATGGTATTAAAAATGACAGGGTTGTAAACTGTCAGTGTGTGGATGGATCTGTTAGGTTTAATGAGTCGCTCTAATCCATCGTTCATTTAGAGAGACAATCTACTCTCGTGTCTCCTTAGTCACTATTGACAACGAGACGGATGGAGTCTTGGTTAGGCATCAGTGGTTAGCTGCCTTTCAAAGATTCTGCTAAACAGCAACGGTATCCAAACCAACATCAGATTAACTATGTACTTCTACTTCTTTCGGTAGTACTTAAGTTCCTCGTCTGTTGGAAATGTTGCAGACTTTGTTTTCCACTACAACGTTTACTAGCTATATCTACTGAAGGATAAAATTTAGTACCGCATAACTTTACACTTATCCTAGTACGTTTGTCCTTCTGGGATTTCCCAGTATTCCTTGTCTGTTCTGCGGAGAATCTCTTTCCTATCTCATCAGCCCATTTTGAGCCTCTTTCTGTGCCACCGCAAATCAAACGTTTAGACTCTCGGTATTCCGTAAGTCAGACTTGAAGTACTCCGGATGAACAGTCACAAATTTGCTCCTCAAATCAAGGCCTTTGTTTAATAATACTAGACTTCTTTTGGGGAGGATTATTGTCTTTCCCTGTACTAGTGTGCATATTTAGTCCTCACAGCTTCACCTGTGTTGTGTGGTTGCTTCCAAGATAGGAGAAATCCTTCACTTCAAAATCAAATCGTTCAAACGGCTCTGAGCACTATGGGAGTTAACATCTGAAGTCATCAGTCCCCTAGAACTTAAAACTACTTAAACCTAACTAACCTAAGGACATCATACACATCCAAGCCTGCGGCAGGATTCGAACCTGCGACCGTGGCGGTCGCGTGGCTCTAGACTAAAGTGCCTAGAACCGCTCGGCCACTCCGGCAAGCCTACTTCACTTCATCTACAAAAAACAGTTAAACTCTTCTCCGCTGCTTCTTGGTGCTTTCATCTTCGGCTCACAATCAATCCACGTTACATGTTCAGTAGGCTAGGCCATTCAACGGGTCCTATCATTCTTCCTCACTGTCGGAAAGAATAAGGGAAAAAGGTATGTCACAATTTAATGTGACATTGACCACGAACACAATGGACTACAAACTCTGAACACAAGGCGATACGTTGCAGTCTGTTGCTTCAGTGACACGTCTCACATTTTGTCATAACGTATCATAACGTACTTCAATGCATTCGGTTTGAGTTCTGTTGACACTACGTGATGTATATCACGTATATAGAAAGCAATGTTCAGTGATTGCCCGGATTAGGACTTGAATTAACATCTCATTTCTCTGTAAACGTATAAGTTATTTACTTAAACTTGATCCAGCTAAGTATCTTGAAAACGACATACGTACAAAAAAAAGAAATATGTAGTAAGTGAAGAGTTTATATTAGTAGAGGGGATAACTGGCTGTGCTACAACTGGCCACATCCCAACCACACCACCTACGTGGCCGTGGTCAGTTCCGTATTTTCACAAGCGAAAACTCTTTTTTTATTCCACATTCGGATTCTACGCCAAAAAATACGTACGGTTTACTGAAACCATTGTTTCCCATTGGTGATAGGCCGCGCTGTGATCGAGAAGCCTCAAATGCGCCTACTTTTTCAGTTAAGAGCTGACTCATCTAAGCCTGCATTTCGTTAACGATGGAAATTTAACCTTTGTGTTCTAACGGTTGATACTGATGTTTAAGCGTTACTTGAGTGTTGCAAATGTGACTACACAATACAAGTAGTATGGCTAGTCATTGACATTTCTGGCAACTAAGCAAGTATTTGATTTCGATGGCCGCCCTCAGGATGACTGACTTCGGAGTGTGTTTCAATCCACTTGCCGTAACTCTCGCACTAGCCGCTTCGCAGCTACCAGTGGAACAGAAACCACAACCAGATTAATAAGGTAAGTGATAGTGACAGGTGCTGCTATGGATACGCATCGAAATGAAGCACCCCAGTGGTGAAAGGCTGGAGAACTCAATGATACGAAGATAGAAAAAGAAAATTTATTACATCCACATCGTTGTTGCTGGATCACGCCGAACGTATTTTCTAATCAGACGCTGAAACGGCTAACCATATTGTACTGTAGAATCTAATTTGAAGCACGAAATTAAAATTCTAAAATAAATGTCCGGCTTTAGAGCAAAAGGTTTACATTTATATCTTAAATGAAAAGAAGAATCAAATGTGTCGTATTGCAAGCTAACATCCCGAAAATGTTCGGGCTCACATGCGGTTCCCCTTCGTCGAAAGGTCTTGGCTCAAACGCGTCTAGGGGTTGAACCGCACGTGTCGCATTACAAGCCCTAAATTAGACACTTGTGACCTTTTGGTTAAATAGTCTGGCTGACGGCTAGTTTGCGAAATTGCATGAAACATAGAACGTTAATATAACATTTAACAACAGCAATAATGATATCGGGAGCTAAATTAACGACCAATTAACGATGCAGGCCACATAATTGCAATTTGGTTAGAAAGCAAAATAATAGCGGAAGTGGTCCTATTTAGAACTGCTATTACACTAGAGTGCATATCCGTTTGACACAGTTCGATCATTCACAATCTCATCGCGAATTACGAGTCCAATACTCCACCTCGTCAACTACGCGGAAAGTTAGAGTTCACAACAGGCGCGCGGCTGCTCTCTGCTCAGAGACTAAGTCCCGCGATACCACACAACGCGAAATATTGTGTTTCACTTCCCAGCTACCTAAAGAGCGAAGGTCCGCTTTCGCGTCTCCACCATCACTGTTCCTCTGCCCGACCCCGGTCGCGCTTCCCGCGCGCCGAACATCCTCGCTCAACTGACTAGGGCAGCTCCCATTCCTGAAGCCGTCTAACTGATTGGCTACGACTTATTATACATTATTTTACGTGTTAACATACTTAAATAATCAAAGCTTGATCACTTTCACGGTCTAAATAAAGTAACAATAATATCCATTACATAATATACCATAAACTCTTTTACATAAGACCAATACAATTTCCTTCTTCGCTTTGAATGCCACGGCCAGTAGCGTTACACTAACGTGCTTTCTGATAAATAAATAAACAACAAAAGTAACTATTATGCACTAAGCTTTAAAACAAATATTCTGTTACCTAATAATTCAATAAGGTGTCATGCTGTCATCGTTCAGTGTGTTTTGTGTGGAGGAAATGATGATCTGATGCTTAACTGAAAGTACTGATAATTTAAATTTACTATATCTTTTAAACAAATAAAGTTACGGAGTTGATGTTTATAACATTTGTCATTTGAATGATACGCTTTTATATAAAATGTCGACCGTTAAGATCTACTAAAGCGTTCACATTTTAGCATCCAGGTATTTGTTAGAAAACTTGTTAATTTCACGTAAACAGTAAATCTTAACTATTATAGATGTGATCAATATTCAAGTTTTGTTGCGATCACCATGAAAATTTATGAAGGATGGTAGTTTAAAATTACTGTGGCTTCATTCCCTGAATTTCTACAGAATTAAATAGTTTTCATAAATGTTTCCCTTGCGGCCGATCTTAGGTCCGCCATATTTAACACTGCTACGTCTCCCTGGCCGCAAACAACATCTACGAGGTTTCCCTATAACGTAGGTTATCGTCTGTCTCATTCATACACTACAGCGCTTAGGCCTTATTCAGCACAATAGATGCCTGTGAATTTCACCATCTCGTGGTGAATCTGCACTCTTTGTGGCACATGGTCCTGAACGACAGGGTTCGTTCCACAATTCCTGAAGGCTGACTCTTTCAGTGATATACTTTAATGAGAGCGAAATGCTCATTAACTCACAGGTTTTTAATCGCAAAAACAGGCACACTAATTTTGTCCATTGCTGTGCTATGTACCACAAATGGGAGATGATGGATTAAGTAAACCATATGTATTTTTTTAGCACAGAGTTCAAATGTGCATTAAAAATGGGGAGCATCCGTTTGAAACTACGAATTCGACCCCACTCACGCAAAAGGAGTGATTAAGGTGTGGACAACTCTAGCGCCGACAGTTGTCCCCTTTACTGATATCAATTTTCCACTTACAACACTTTTTTGAACGATGCGAAGTTTTCGAGATATTTAGTAGTGTCAAGTTAAAACAAACGCCATGTATACTGGTAGCCGCATGCAAAAACTTTCCTTAGTTTTGAGATCTGTGACGCAGCCTACGACTCTTGTTTTGTACGGCGAAACACTTAGCTGCCAGCACCCTTTTAGGCTTGAGGGCCAGGTGTAGGTGGTTTGATGCGTCCGATTGTATAACCCGCTTGCCTTGGCATTTTCTTGTGCACCACCTGCCGTGAAAACCAGAGCGCCCACTGTAACGATTTTCGCAGTGGGAGTGATCCAAGTAGCTTCCCAGAAAATCAGATAACGTAGTGGCGGAACACTTCAGTTCGGCTGAGTCTCCACGGTTAACGAGCTGGCGGAACCAGGTGCAGCTCTCTGGGAAAACAAGTGATGTGAGGCTGCAAAAACCTTGCACAACCACGAGAGTCGACGAGACTCAAGTCCTTACATGCGAACTTCCGGATAGTTTGCAGAAAATTTAGAACGAGTCTCCTCATTTTTGAACAGTAAAAACAGCAGAATGCTGAGCTAAGACTTTCAATAGGTTAACACGGCACTCCCGGAAAATGTTAATTTATTTACAGCCATGCCACTGGGCACCATTACCTGATTGGTGTACCGAAAGGCTCACAGACACAGAATGGAGAGCTAGTCTGGAGAACGAATAGGATTCACTTCTTTCCTAGGCCCTGGACAAAATAGACTTCGGCTCCAGCAGGCGTTGCGTTAACACTTCGCCCTGAGCATCACGTTCTCTTACGCCAGCGACACATACAAGTAGATCATGACTTCTGCTCCACTATGGGAAGCGCTTCGTAAAAATGTCGCAAACTTAGACAAACAAGTAAAGAAACTGGAAATTTATTGGTAGGCGCAGTGTTAGGGTTGAGCAACAGTTTTGGATCTTGTTACTTTGTGGTGAGTTGCAGAGTACATTCATTTTATTTCTTGAAGTAGTACTTATCCTCTAGATAACCAAACTTCTGGTGTAATCACTCAATCACTAAGTAGGTAGCCCGAGTCAATATATGTACACATGATTTACTAGGTGATAGCCTCATCCCTTTCCTTTATTTTCTAATCTTTACCAAGGCTTCAGTATCATTCATGTTGAACAGTGAGTTAACCTATGTCCCTGCGATTTCTGTTCCTCAGTCACATCGTATGATTCATGTCAATGTTTTCTATCTCCAATCTGTAATAAATTAATTTTATTTGGAAACCTGTTACATTTTGTAATTTGGTGACCTCTTTGCAATGATTAAATATGATGCTAGGTAATCAACCGAAGTCTCATGTTCAGATACGCCCATCCTATTGCTGAATAGATTTTATCGCGAATGAAATTTTCACACTGCAGTAGAGTGCGCGCTGACATGAAACTTCCTGGCTAATAAAAACTGTGTGCCGCACCAAGATTCGAACTCGGCACTTTTGCAAAGGCAGAGGTCCCGAGTTGGTTGCATAATCCCAACCGCGAGGACAGGGGAGGGGGGGGGGGAGGAGGAGAAGAGCGTGTTGCAAGGGCATACACGGAAGTTACTTTTAACTTGGACAGGATGGCCGGCATCCTTCCACTTCTGAAGCTCACAAGAGACAGGACCGCCTTCTCTAGCGTCGAACCGGCCAAATAACCTCCAAGTCGCTGAAGTATTTTCCAAAATATGTTCACTCACGGAAACCTCTTCGGGCGCTAGGCGATAACCGACAGTTAAAACAGGGCTAGACGCCTTCACAGGAGCCTATTTGTTCTCTCATGTACCGTCCAGAACTCCAAACTTTTCGCGACCTCGGCCGACACGCTCTGCACACCACATATTCACTACCAAGAACCTCCGTGTTTCATGGTTTTGTCCCCTCCGATGGTGCCACCGGCGTACCTCGAAAGTTATCTAGACAAAGATCGTCAAGGAAGGGTGAAATCGATAGTAGGCCCGGCCAGCCCGGATCATTGATGATAAGAAATCTATTGAGTAAGATTTGAAATGGTTATTTCTTCAGTCAATATTCGTACTGCAGTTTGCAATGTTAGAAAAATATTTATGTTACATAACTCCACAACAACAAACGAAACACAAAACTGGATTTGAACACAGGGCACTGCGCTGCTAGCATCTGCAGGAGCAAGTCGTTTGATTTTACGATGGTCGAATGGACTGATGAGGTCACGTCGCAAGTTTGATCACCAGTTTCTTGGAAAATATTAAGTGTTGGTATTCAAGCTGAACGTCCTTTTATTTTCATTCTTCTTTTATCTTACGTACAGTTTCGACTGTATTGGAGGGCGACCTTGGGCGATATTTGCGACTGTATCAGAGAGCGGCCCATGGTGGTTTCCCCTTCGTAATTAGAATCTCTGTTACGTGTAATATAGGTGATCAGGGAAGAATAAAAGATGTAGTACAGAACACGACCATAGTAAGAATCAGAGAGAAATTAGCCAGGGCCCTACTCCAGGAAGAGGCGTCTCACTAATACCGTATAGCACTAGTCCTACCTTTGATAACATCAGGAAGAGAGTCCAAAGTTTTCTCCATACGCACTGTATTAAGCCGGAACCATTCATTAATGATTAGATCCCTTATAACTATCAACTTGCCAGGATAAGGAATGCAACGTTTCACCCACAGGTTCCCCACAGCTCCAGAAACTTTACGTCCGAATCAGAGGCGGTACTTCCGTGGGACAGTTGAAGTTTTCAGGAGCCTGTGAAAATAACTGTTATCTTGGAAGACATCACGCCGCGCCACAGCGTACTTGGAATGAATACGTAGAGGATGAACCATCTCTTGGCCACCGAGAATGTTGAAATGGACACCTTGTTTCATATCAATTGAAACCTGAATCAGTGTACACAAGTCAGGGCACGAAAAATATTGCCAAAACATATGTAACCAATGGCGCCGTCAGGGCACGTGACACCATCCGTCATTGGACAAGAGGAAAAATTGTCGGTCAACACAAAACTCCTCCAGGCTCTTATGTCCAGTTTCTGAGTTGTTCGGCCCGCTTTAGACATACAGATTCGTGGGGCAGTGAAACAGTTATCTTTTATGAGGTACGCGACTTCAAAATCCTCCCCACACCGCTCCCTTCAGAGTGTTCGTTCGGTAACTGGTTGATTATCTCACAAAATTATACATCAAACGAAAAAACTACAAAGAACGAAACTCGTCTATCTTGAAGGGGGAAACCAGATGGAGTTATGGTTGGTCCGCTAGATGGCGCTGCCATATAACAAACGGATATCAACTGCGTTTTTTTTAAAATAGCAACCCCCATGTTTTATTACATATTCATGTAGTACTTAAAGAAATATGAATGTTTTAGTTGGACCACTTTTTTCACTTTGTGATAGATGGCGTTGTAATAGTCACAAACGTATAAGTACGTGTATCACGTAACATTACGCCCCTGCGGACGGTATTTGCTTCGTGATACATTACACGTGTTAAAATGGACCGTTTACCAACTGTGGTAAAAGTCGATATCGTGTTGATGTATGGCTATTGTCATCAAAATGCCCAGCGGGCGTGTGCTATGTATGCTGCTCGGTATTGTGCACGACATCATCCAAGTGCCAGGACCGTTAAGGAAACAGAAAGTGTTCAGTCACATATGAAACGTCAACCAGGACCTGCAACAAGTGATGATGCCCAAGTAGGTGTTTTAGCTGCTGTCGCGGCTAATTCGCACATCAGTAGCAGACAAATTGCGCGAGAATCGGGAATCTCAAAAAGGTCGATGTTGAGAATGCTACATCAACATCGATTGCACCCGTACCATATTTCTATGCACCAAGAATTGCATGGCGACGATTCTGAACGTCGTGTACAGTTCTGTCACTGGGCACAAGAGAAATTACAGGACGATGGCAGATTTTTTGCACGCGTTCTATTTAGCGACGAAGCGTCACTCACCAACAGCGGTAACGTAAACCGGCATAATATGCACTACTGGGCAACGGAAAATCCACGATGGCTGCGACAAGTGGAACATCAGCGACCTTGGCGGGTTAATGTATGGGGCAGCATTATGGGAGTAAGGATAATTGGCCCCCATTTTATCGATGGCAATCTAAATGGTGCAATGTATGCTGATTTCCTACGTAATGCTCTCCCGATGTTACCTCAAGATGTTTCACTGCATGATAGAATCGCGATGTATTTCCAACATGATGGATGTCCGGCACATAGCTCGCGTGCGGTTGAAGCGGTATTGAATAGCATATTTCATGACAGGTGTATTGGTCGTCGCAGCACCATACCATGGTCCGCACGTTCACCGGATCTGACATCCCCGGATTGCGAACATCACAGAAGGCAACTACTCGCTATTGAGAGGAATGTCGTTACACGTATTGCCAAATGCATTGAGGTTGACGGACATCATTTTGAGCATTTATTGCATTAATGTGGCATTTGCAGGCAATCACGCTGTAAGCGTTCTCAGAAATGATAAGTTCACAAAGGAACACGTATCACATTGGAACAACCGAAATAAAATGTTTAAACGTACCTACGTTCTGTATGTTAATTTAAAAAACCTACCTGGTACCAACTGTTCGTCTAAGATTGTGAGCCATATGATTGTGACTTTTAAAGTGCCATCCATTAAAAAGCGAAAAAAGTAGTTCAACTAGAACATTCATATTTCTTTACGTACTACACGAATACGTAATAAAAATGGAGGTTCCCATTTTAAAAATCGTAGTTGATATCCGTTTGACCTATGGCAGCGCCATCTAGCGGGCCAACCATAGCGCCATCTGGTTTCCCCCTTCAAGCTAGACAAGTTTCGTTCTTTGTAGTTTTTTCGTTTGACGCTTATTTCGTGAGATATTTGGCCCGGTCACGATCAGTGGACCACCTTGTATGTGTTGGACAGTCCCCATTTACACACTCTAAGGAAAAGTAAAAACAAAGGCGCACCACGAAGAATTATCCGAATGGGACGAAAATCAGAAGATGTCATGTACATGTAAACGCAAACATGTGATTACAAATTCACAAAAAACTGAATGATGTATTCAGGAAAAACGAGCAAGTCGGTAACGCGTTGGCCCTTTTGTAAGTAGTTTCTCGGCTTGGTTTTTAGTGATAGTGTTTTTAATGTCTTTCTGTGGGATATAGTGGCCTATTGGCCGGTTAGACCGTCGAAATTTTGCGTTGATTGCAGGATGTTGGCTATAATGCTCCACATGTTCTCATTTGGGAGAGATCGGCAACCTTGCTGACCAACGTAGGGTTTGGCAAGCACGAAGGCAAGCAATATCAACTCTCGTCGTGTGGGGGCGAGCATTATCTTGCTGAACGTAAGACGAATAAGGGTTGCTACAGGGCAACAGAACACTGCGTAGAACATCGTCGATATACCGCTGAGCTGTAAGGGTGCTTCAGATGACAAGCAAACAGGCTCTGCTATGAAAATAAAAGGCTCCCCAGATAATCATTTCTGGTTATCGGGCCATATGGTAGCCTATAGTCAAAAAGTAGTATCACACCGCTGTCTGGGGCTTCTCCAGACACATCTTCGGCTTTGAGTCTCATTGACTGGAGTAGAATTGTCTTCACTGATGAACCCTGCTTCGAAGTGAGCCCCATCATGACCGACGAAGACGTGTCCGGAAATGAACCGGGCAGGAAGGGAGTACTATGCTGTCTGTAACCCGCAATGCGGCCCGACAACCAAGAGTGACGCTCTGGGGCGCCGTTTCTTTGCTTGTCATCCGCGGTATCCTGACAATCCAGCGGTACTCGACGATATTCTACACCCGTCTTATTGCCCTTCATGACAAGTCAGCCTGGGTTTCCATTTCAGCAAGATACTGTCCGCCCGCACATGACTAGAGTTTCTGCTGCTTGTCTTCAGTCTTTAAAATCCCTATCCTTGGCCACCAAGGTCGCTGGATCTCTCCCCAATTGAGAATGTCTCGAGCATTGTAGATAATGTACTCCAACCATCTTGGGATTTCGGCGATCTAACGCGGCAGTTACACAGATCTTGGCATAATATCAACTCTATTAATCAAGGCCAAGCTGAATAATTGCTTGCATAAGAGTTATAGACCTATTAACTTCTCATAGTAGGGGATCACAGTCATGTGAAACCTTTTTAACGACATCATATTCACTGTTGACTAATGACGAAAACTGAAAGCAATGAAGAAGAAAATCTTAGGGAAATGACACACTATCTCTAACACACTTATTTTTGTCATCAGTCTTCTGAATGGGTTGATGCGGCCGTCCGCGAATTCCACTCCTGTGTCAACCTCAGACAAGTAGTTGCAGCTTAAGTCCTAATTTATTTGCTGGATGTATCCCAATCTCCATAAGATTTTTAATTTTATAATTTCAATTTTTTTACACGGTTAGTTCTTTAGGACCAAATTGAGAAGCTAAGATCCACGGTCATGGACCGAATCAGTAGATGAAAGTTAACATAGATCAAATAAAATGTGGACTAACCTATGCAGATGTCAAGTTACAACTACATATTACCATAATCAACAATATAACGCAAGAATTATCTTAATTTTCTACGGGAACTCCTTGACAAAATAGAAGAAGCGATCCATAAGAATCCTTTAGATGAGACGAATGTGCGAGGATTACTGCAAAGACTTTTTTTTACTCTTGTGACAGATTGTTGAAAATGGATGGAGCAGAATACTGCAAGCCGTTCTGTACAAGAGTCAATGAAGTGCGATCCAAATGCACTAACTAACCTAAGGACATCACACACACCCATGCCTAAGGCAGGATTCGAACCTGAGACTGCAGCAGCAGCGCGGTTCAGGACTGAAGGGCCTAGAACCACTCGGTCACATCGGTCGACTGATTCTTGAGAATAAGGTCATATTGCTAACAACAAACGACATTAAAAAGTGTGTACTGAGACGCCATTTTAAGGATTTCCGCTTTCATGAGCTGTAGATGCGAAGAGGTTCACCAACTGAACACTGTATCTTGCTCGAACTGCCTGCTCCTGGTCCAAAAATAACCGTTGTGAATGGTAAGAAATACCCCTTAACATAATGCCCTATGTCATAAGCGAATAAGGTAAGAAAAGTAGACTAATTTTCGTGCTGGACTCTCACTTATTGCATATACTGTTTCAGTAGTACATACAGCAGCATTCAGTTTTTCAACAAGATCCTGAACATGGACTTTTCGTGGCAGTTTGCTATCTACTGAACAACCAGAAATGTGAATGTTCAGTCTCACTATTAATGTTCCCATACTGTAGAGCCAAAATGTCAGTTTTGGTTGAACTGTGTGTTAGAAACTGCAAAAGCTCGGTCTTATTGCAATTTTGCATAAATTTATTGTCTACAAGTCATGAAATTTCATCTTGAACAGCACTATTTTATACACTGCCTATGTTGCAGTGAACATCCTTCACTTCCAAACTAGTGTCATCAACAACCAGAAATATTTTGGAATCGCCAGTCATGTTAGAATGCGTATCTTAAGGAAAAGAAACAGTAGCGGTCCAAGCATTGATCCCTCAGGCAACCTTCATTTAACCGTGCCCCAATGAATTGCCAATTTGTAGCGCTCCTCATGATGCTGAAAGAGGGAAGGCTGCTTAATAACTTGCCGATGCAGTTAGAAGAGCTATAATAGACATCGAGCATGATGGAGAGAGTCATGAAACGAGTAGATGTCGGAAGCGTAATGGTGGACGGAAGGCAGCGATGACTACGCCGTGCTACACTGAGCGAGGCACTAAGTTCGACAGACTGTGAGCCGCTGTCCTGCAGTTAGGCCCCGGTGGGAGCAGTCGAGGCGTCAGGTAGTGGCGGTGCCGCCTGCATTAACATCGCTAATCTCGCACGGGGGAAATTCCATTACGGCGCTAAACACCGCCGTAAACTCGGCCCGGAAATTATAGATGAGCCGACTGCATCAGCCTCCAGTGTCCTCGTCGTCGTCGGCTCGGCAGCTTGATAACGTCGCAGCCTATTCCAAACCCGCCGCTAGTAATGGCTGCTCATCTCCTTGTACTTCAGAATTTGCTATCGGTCGACCACCAAAATATTTCTCCTAGACAGAGTACAATACAAAGTACTTGTCTGTCTAGCTACAAATTATCAGTACCTAGAAAAACACTCTTGCTGGAAGACTGAGGTCGATGAAATGGCTAGTAAAACTCTGTCAACTAAGGATTCGGAATTTATGGAGCCACTTCACAAAGCCACGAGCCGCTAATTGATTACTAAAACGGAACCACGTCTTGTCTTGGACTTTCAGGAGGTGCAGAATTAACAGAGGAAAATCTATAATAAATTTACCTGATTCACACATTCATCCGATAGCGCCAAGTATCGTAGGCATCGCCTGATGAAATTATAACTATGGGCGTATGGAAAAGGGCTTAAAGAGACGTGCGGGACGCAACCGGCTGGCAGTACCTAAATGGATCAAAAGACAGAAGAGAAACAGTAGAGGCTGCACATGTATCGACACTATCACATTTGACTGAAGGAAACAAAAGCTGCCCGTGAGGCATCTAATTCTCACACTAAAATGCTTTGGTAATAGCACAACCGTGGGTAACGCCACAGTGGTCTGCTAGTTTCTGGGATAATCCTCCAGTTGGATGTTCCGAGCAGAACATCATTTAACATTTACTTGATTATAATACCACAGCGACTTCCGGGGCAATGACCTAACGGACGGAGCAGCGAATGATGCTATCGTTAGGGCCGGCCATGAGCGTGATGATATCTCGAATTTAGACTTTTTATGACTAAGATTCAAAAATGGTTCAAATGGCTCTGAGCACTATGGGACTTAACTACTGTGGTCATCAGTCCCCTAGAACTTAGAACTACTTAAACCTAACTAACCTAAGGACACCACACACATCCATGCCCGAGGCAGGATTCGAACCTGCGACCGCATCAGCAGCGCCTAGAACCGCTCGGCCACAGTGGCCGGCCCTCGTCAGCCGTGTTTCACATTATCAGAAGTAACCTTTCTAGACACTTAACATATTGTTTTATTTATAATGTCGTTTCAGCTACTGTCATACCAGATCCTCAGTTAAAATTAAAGAAACAGGAGCCATAGATGTGTCTGTTATACATTATCAGCATACAATACAGGAATATTAAAAAGTTATAAAAATTAAAGTTCATTTATCAGAACTTAACGACTTATAAGACAACGTACCCTGTCAATATGTATGTACTTTTGCGTAAGTAGCGCGTCAACTCGGCTCAAGAACTATACAGAAATATAAGTGCTATCCGACAGGTGGGGCTATTGTGTAGTTTCCTACCTACATTTTTTTGGTCATACATATAAAAGGCGAGATAATCTTAAAATTACAAACATCCTAAATCTATTATATTATGGAGGGTAATATACCCCATCCACCACTGTGGTTGGGGATGGGGTTCAGGAGACGTAACACAGGCGGTATCGAAACAGTGAAATGTCTCTGTAATGACAAACTTTATAAACATATCTGTTTCTATCTGGAAGAATTTACAGTGACAATACGACGTCTCAAAGACACCGTGACTTAGGGTATGGGGTGTAAGTGTGTGTGTGGGGGGGGGGGGGGGGGGGGCGGGGAGGAGACATAAAAAAAGAGCTCAGAAGTTCCTGAAGCAATCTGAATCAAATTTGCTACATACGTGAACCATTATTAGTGTGAAAATGCTGTGGGAGTAAGATATCCGTAATACCACCAGAAGTGGAGGTGAGGATAAGTAGACGTGCAGAAACGTCCGATAACGACCTGTTGGTATTATCTACCACATTTAGACTGGAATACTTTTGAATTATAAGGTGCCATCGGTCTCTTACTTGGGTTGATCTATACATTAATCAGAGCCAGAATAAAAACACTGCAGCGAGCCAATGATTTAGTCAGCGTGTTTCAGAGGCGAAGAGTATGCCACACTGCACAGTACCACAGACACATTTATCGTCTTGTCCGAAGTCGCGCGCTATAAAACAGCAGAGAATCAGACAGCTGTCAGAAACAGTCCTTTTTATCTAAAGGACAATCAGTAACTGGCAGAACTACAAGTTTTCTCGGGATTCAGATATAACTACAGGACGAAATTCGCTGGAGACTTTTTCTTTGTCATCAGTCTTCTAACTGGTTTGATGCGTCCCGCCATGAGTTCCTCTCCCATGCTAACCTCTTCATCTCAGAGTAGCACCTGCAACCTACGTCCTCTTCATCACCACTATATTGTGATCTGAGTCTATATCTGCTCCCGGGTACGCCTTACAATCCAGTATCTGCTTTCGGTATCTCCGTGACCATGATGTAATGTAACTAAAATCTTACCATATCACCCGGCCTTTTCCAAGTATAGCTCCTACTCTTGTGATTCTTATACAGACTATTCGCTGTTCCTAGTTACAGAAATCAATTAGCCCTTCTCCTCTCTCATCCGTTGTCCCAAGCCCATTTTCTCCTGTAACCTTTCCATCTACTCTTTTCCCTACAACTGCATTCCAGACCCCCATGACTATTAAATTTTCATCCCACATTACATACCGTATTACCTTTTCAATATCTTCGTACACTTTATCCTTTCATATTCAGCGTTCGACGTCGGCATGTATACCTGAACTATCGTTGTCGGTGTTGGTTTCCTGTCGATTCTGATAAGAACGACGCTGTCACTGAACTGTTCACAGAAACACACTCTCTACGCTACCTTCCTATTCCAACGAATCCTACTCCTGTTACACCATTTTCTGCTGTTGTTTATATTACCCTATACTCATCTGACCCTATATCCTTGTCTTTTTTCCACTGCACTTCACTGACCCCTACTATAACTAGATTTAGCCTTTGCATTTCCCTTTTCAGATTTTCTAGTTTCCCTACAACGTTCAGGCTTCTGACATTCCACGCCTGGACTCGTAGAATGTCATCCTTCGGTTGATTATTCAATCTTTTTCTCATGGTAACCTCCGCCTTGGCAGTCCCCTCCCGGAGATCCGAATGGGGGACAATTCCGGAATCTTTTGCCAATGGAGAGATCATCATGACACTTCTTCAATTACAGGCCACATGTCCTGTGGATACACGTTACGCGTCCTTAATGCAGTGGTTTCCTTTGCTTTATGGATTCTCATGCCGTTGATTATTGCTGATTCTTCCGCGTTTCGGGGCAGTTTCGCACCCCTAGGACAAGAGAGTGCCCTGAACCTCTATCCGCTCCTCCGCCCTCTTTGACAAGGACGTTGGCGGAATGAGGGTGACTTCTTATGCAGGAAGTCTTCGGCCGCCAGTGCTGATTATTAATCAAAATTTAATCAGCTGCTGGATTCTAACCCGGAACCGAAGACGTTTTGATTATGAATCAAAGACGCCACCCCCTTTTTTTCCTTTCCTTTTCATTTTGTTCGATATAGTTCGTCACGTTTGGTCTGAGCGGGCATCACAAGACATCCGTTCGAGTTGATCGTTGGTTCCTTGACTCAGTTCTATTATTATGGAGAGCACGCAGCCCTCTGACCGAACACGCTGAGCTACCGTGCCGGCAACCCTAGACCACGGGACGTACGGATGAAAAATTTTTAAAAATAGGCTCACCGGACAAAAAGTTAGTTACCCATAGAGAAACCATCATAAGCATCACTTAGTACCGTGTAATTTCGCTCCTAGACTTGATAACCACCTGGATTCAGTTAGGAAGCTACTCCAGAAGGTTGTGCAAGCACATCGCACTCTGATAAAGCCACTCGCTGAGGTTTCGATCGCGCAGTTCCGCCATATTGTGGGGATGCTGATGTCGGCGTTCCAGTATGCCCCGCAGACTTTGTATGAAGTTCAAATCATATGATTTTACAAGATAATCTAGATGTAACAGGGTGGAGAAGTGTTCAGAAAACCAATCACGTATCCTTGCTGCCCGAGGAACTCTGCTGTTGTCATCTGAATGAATAATGCTACGTGTCCTGTGGGATGCTGCCCAATCGTGTAATGTAGGGGGCGTAGGAAGCTGTATTCACGGATAGTTAGACAACATTCAAGCGAATCATATTGATGGAGCTTGTTACAGTAATTGAATTGACAATACTTAACTTGAGTATGTACAATGTTAGTCGCAATCTGTTGGCGACATGCCAATAGTCAATGTCCTTCGATAGATACAGTTTCCATGCAAGCTAATCACCCAAGTTCATAAGTCAAAGCTCTTCTACTGCGACTCTTCTAGTGGTGCTCTTCTAGTTTTGCAAGGTTACCTTTATTTTGCAGAAAACAGTATAAACATGTGATAGGAAAGTAGAAACAATGTAAAGAATACAGAGTGTAAGCAACAGCAACATGCATAACGGTAGCCAAGAATGCTCTTCGTTTTTCTCCAATTTAAAGGATTTGTACACAAATGGTGACAACTGATTAATGTGCTCACTAAGGGTTGTGACCCCTGTGGTAGCAATACAGAATTGAAAACGACGGAGCATATTGTGAATGATGTCATCAGTTTCATCTTGAGGTAATAAGGCCGATTCTTCCTGCAGAACTGCTCACAAGCCTTAGAGAACGGTTGGTGATTGATGACACGATGGAACCTGTCTCTCCAGCGCATCCCAGACGTGCTGTATGCGATTCAAATTGGGAGAGCGTGCAGACCGCGATATGCGCGCAGCGTCATCCGTTTTCAAGGAAACATCAACCGCCCGTGCTTTATGAGGTAGAGCATTATCGTCCTTCAGTACGAAGTCTGGACCCACAGAACCTCGTGACAACCGCACATGAGGTCTGAAGATCTCGTCACAATACCTGACAGCAGTTAAACCTTGCCGATTCAAGCGTACAATTTCACGAAGAGGTGTTCGAGCTGTCGACATAATCCTTACCCACACCATTAGGGATCCTCCTCGAGATCGATATCTTTCCACAATGTTTAGCTGCAGAAATCGTGTTCCTTCAGACGTAAATCCGTCGAGAATCAATCTCCAGACGAAATCGGCACTCATCTGTGAAAAGAACATTGGCCCACTGTTTGACTGTTGAGGTGGCATATTGACGACTCCACTCTAGACATTCCCTTCTGTGAAGATGCTTCAGACGTACACAGGGAGCAGTGAGCCGTGCACAGCTCCCGTTTATCCCATTGATTGTTTGTCATCTTTTGTTACGGTAGTACCACCTCGTTTTCTTATTCCGTTTATTGGCGTTACTAACTTCCTGGCTTACTTGCCGTGAGCGGCAGCAGCTGCGCGTATCGATACGTACACTGTCCTACCATCTCTGGAGCGACCGATAGTATTTCCGGGTCGTCGTGTGTCTGGCAGTCAGTTCGGGATGGACCAGCAGTGAGTTGGAACGAGCCAGAAGTGGTGTTCGAACTTGGTAGTAGGACAGCTGGGACGCTGCAGAAGTTCGGTCGGTTTCGAGCGGCAGTAAGATTCGGATAGGCATGACTCACCCGGCCGTAGCTGACACTCATGGCTTGAGTGGTGACGGTCTTGGTTGATCATCGCTTAGTGATCTTACAGGACGATTTATACTTGCTCGCCGATCGCTTATGAGTTGGCGGTGTGTGTCTCAACTCGTGGTTCGTCCTTGTGATTGCACAGCCACTGCTTTTAGTATTGGTCGCGTTCTTCGTCCAACTGTTTGTGATATTGTGTGCACCCTGTTATGCCGACTGCCCGGTTATTTTAGTTCTGTCTCCGTGCTGATACATTCAAATGGTTCAAATGGCTCTGAGCACTATGGGACTTAACATCTTAGGTCATCAGTCCCCTAGAACTTAGAACTACGTAAACCTAACTAACCTAAGGACATCACACAACACCCAGCCATCACGAGGCAGAGAAAATCCGTGACCCCGCCGGGAATCGAACCCGGGAACCCGGGCGTGGGAAGCGAGAACGCTACCGCACGACCACGAGATGCGGGCTGCTGATACGTGGCAGTTGATAGGTTGGCGCAGTCACGTCGTAAGCATCATGGTGGATGCAGTACCATGAAGGCGTGGATAGCCATCACTCGAAGATGACTGCCGACACACATGATTGAGTGGTATATCGTCGGTCGGTCGTCTTGTCGGATGATATGTATTTGGCCGGCTATCGCTTATGGGTTGGCTGTGTGTGCCTACTCGTGATTTGTCCTTGTTATTGCACAGTCACTACCGTTAGCACCATCTAGTTCTTCGTGCATATGTTCGTGAGACTGTGTGCAGTTTATGTGATTTTGACTGACAGTTAATTTAAATGTTGTCGGCGTACTGGCTCTGAATTGGCCGGTTGGCGTGGAGTAGCGAGGAAGGACAGGATAGCCATCACTCGCCCGACGATTTTCGATACACACGTTTGAGTGGCAACGACCTTCCTTGGCCGTTTGGTTGGTCGTCTGATTAGATGACGTGTATTTGGGTCGTCCACCGCTTATGGGTTGTCTGTGATCCGTTCTTGTTGTTGTTCCACAGTCACCGCTGTTAGCATCGTTTGAGTTTTGGTGCAAGTGTGGAGCGGAGCTGATCCTGATCATTGGTATGTTGACTGTCTATCGGCTGGGTTGCCGTCGGATTAAGAATGGTTGGCCCGACTGCCTGTCTCACCTAAGCGAGCGTTAGTATTTGAATTCCAGGCCGACCCTCGAACATCTGAGCGCCCTTTTGTGTACTCCCTTTTTTTTTAATTTGTTCATGTAGTTTGTACTTTTATGGCTTTTCGCCGATTTTTAAATTAAGGTTGTTTTGCCCTTAAGGCTTAAGATTCTTTAGGCCTTCAGCCTAAAGAAATGTTTCGCGTAAGTCCTTTGGCATTTTCAAAATTTTAGTGTTGTGAATTTTAAGTGCTGGGCCTTCAGTCGATTTTGAGTTTGAGTTGTTATGCTCTTAAGGCCTTCAGCCTAATATAAAGAATTGTTTCACGTAAGGCCTTTGGTGTTTAAAAAAAATAATGTTGTGGAGTTTTAAGTGTTGGTCCTTCAACCGATTTGAATTTAACTTGTTTGCTATTAAAGTGTTTGATGTTTTGGGTCTTCAGCCTAAATAAAAAACTGTTGTATGATAAGGCTTGCTTTTTAATTTCTGATTATGCTTACGTTTTAAGTTATTGGCCTTCAGCCGTTTTTAAATTAAAGTAGTCTTTCCCTTAAAGCATCAGGTTATACTGCGCACTCAGCCGGTGATCAAGTTCCAAAGATAAAAGTTGTTCTTTTTTCTTTTAAAAAAATATTTTCTTGGTTCTTGTAATGTTTGAATAAGGAAATAAAGTTGTATGTTCGAGTGTAACTGTCAGCCGATTATTTTGGCCCTTTCCACAGATTATACTGCATGTCCTGTCCTGCAGGTTTAGCAGGGCGTTTCAAGCAGGTCTCTGACAGTAAAGGCCATCCTGCCGAAGCCTTCTGTACACCATTTGCCTCGATACAGCAAGTTCAGTGGATGCTGTGGTCAGATGCCAGCTACCTTTCAGTACTAAGGCGCTACCGACATGCCCTTACGGCAAAAGGACGGTCATCTCCATTTAATGTTACATGTGGTCGGCCCTGTCCTAGTCTTCGTGATACAGCTGCGGTCTCTATTAACTGTCGTCACATCTGAAACACAACAGGACGATTCATATTGTGCCATCGGGCCACATCAGTTTGCGACGGTCCTAATTCCATTCTTGCTATGGCCTTTCACCACAGAGAGTCTATGAGGCATTTTCTCTGTTTGATGCTGCACCGTCTGTGACTGTATGCACAGCTACTACGGATGTGGGACTACCCGGCAAACTGTATCTTGTTTGATAGGTGCCCTTATGTCATCGTTGGATTGTTGTCTGTTGACCTGAACGCCATCTTTCGTGCAGAATACGATCGTGGCAACTTCTGTTGACAGTTTGTATGATTATATCGTGAATTAAACACACAACAGGAAAATAGCGGTTTGTTGCTTTAATTTTGGACATCAGTGTATGATTACCCTTTTTGCCACGGCCTTACGCTTACCCACGGTTATGTACAATGTCTCACTGATCGTTACTGTCTTAGGCCCCTGAAGGGGCAGTGCACGCACGGTTGAGCTCGTGAGCCAGTCGCTGCGCCATCTGTAAGGGCTTAAATTTTGATGCGTGTGTGCTTACTGGGGTGACTATTTCCTTGTTCGTTGAGTTCATCTATGAATTTTGCTAAATGTATGTAAAACATGTACAGGGTGTTTCAAAGCCTTTGCTGCAAACGTGTAGGGGTGATGGGGAACAATTTTTGCTTGACACAAAATGTTGAGTGAGTGGACCATAGGCGACACACATGGCACACGAACGCCGCAGATGCCTAAGCCCTCTCGCCTCTCTGGGCATGAACAGCCTAAGAAGACGCCTAGCTTTACCGGGAAGCGTCGCTGTACATTCTGTGTCAAATAGAAGTTGTTCCCATGACGTGATCTATCACCCCTAGACGTTTGTCGTAAGTACTTTAAATTACCCTGTATATATGTGTGAAATAGTTGGGTTGTGTTGATTTGGTGGAAGAGACTAACTAGCGAGGTCATCGGTCACATTGGATTAGGGAAGGATGTGGGTGGAAGTCGGCCGTGCTCTTTCGAAGGAACCATCCCGGCATTTGCCTGAAGCGATTTAGGGAAATCACGGAAAACCTAAATCAGAATGAGATTTTCACTCTGCAGCGGAGTGTGCGCTGATATGAAACTTCCTGGCAGATTAAAACTGTGTGCCCGACCGAGACTCGAACTCGGGACGTGCTGCAGAGTGAAAATCTCATTCTGGAAACATTCCCCAGGCTGTGGCTAAGCCATGTCTCCGCAATATCCTTTCTTTCAGGAGTGCTAGTTCTGCAAGGTTCGCAGGAGAGCTTCTGTAAAGTTTGGAAGGTAGGAGACGAGGTACTGGCAGAAGTAAAGCTGTGGGTACCGGGCGTGAGTCGTGCTTCGGTAGCTCAGTTGGTAGAGCACTTGCCCGCGGGAGGCAAAGGTCCCGAGTTCGAGTCTCGGTCGGGCACACAGTTTTAATCTGCCAGGAAGTTTCAACCTAAATCAGGTTGGCCGGACGTGGGATTGAACAGTCGTCCCCCCGATGTGTTAAATATTCAGTGTGTATCTGGACCCCCCCCCGCAAAAAACAAAAAAAAACTTACGTCTTTCCAATTAGGTGGTTTTTGCTGCCACTTACTGCCAGGTACTCCATATCAGCGACCTCAGTAGTTATTGCACATCGTAAGAGAGAAGAATGGGACGCTCCACGGAACTCACGGACATCGAAGGTGGTCAGGTGTTTAGATGTCACTTGCGTTACACCTCTGTACGCAAGATTTTCACTCTCCTAAACTTCCCTAGGACCACTGTTTCCGATCTGATAGTGAAGTGTAAACGTGAAGGGACACACATACACCACAAAAGCGTACAGGCCGACCTCGTCTGTTGACTCACAAAGACCGCCTACAGTTGAAGAGGTTTGTAATGTGTAATAGGCAGACATCGGTCCAACCATCATACAGGAATTCCGAACTGCATCAGGATTCACTGAAAATACCATTACAGTTAGGCGGGAGGTGAGAAAACTTGGATTTCATGGTCGAGCGGCCACACATCACAGCGGTAAATGCCAAACGACGCCTCGTTTGGTGCAAGGAGCTTTAACGTTGAACGACTGATCAGTGGAAAAATGTAGTGTGAAGAACCCGGTGGCAGATTGTGGGTATGGCGAATGCTCGATGAACGTCATCTGCCAGCGTGTGTAGTGCCAACAGAAAAATTTGGAGACGGTGGTGTTAAGGTGTGGACATGTTTTCCATGGAGAAGGCTTGCACCCCTTGTTGTTTTGCGTGACACTATCTCACCACAGGCCTACATTGATGTTTTAGCAGCTTATTGCTTCCCACTGTTGAAGAACAATTCGGGGATGGCGATTGCATCTTTCAACACGATCGAGCACCTGTTCATAATGCACGGCCTGTGGCTGAGTGCTTACATGACAATATCATCCCTGTAAGGGACTGGCCTGCACAGAGTCCTGACCTGAATCCTATTGAACACCTTAGGGATGTTTTGGAACGCCAACTTCGTGCCAGGCCTCACCAACCGACATCGATACCTCTCCTCAGTGCAGCACTCCGTGAAGAATGGTTTGCCATTTCCCAAGAAACCTTCCTGCATCTGACCGAACGTATGCCTGCGAGAATGGAAACTGTCATCGAGCCTAAGTGTGAGGCAACAACATATTGAATTCCAGTATTACTGATGGAGGGCGCCACGAACTTGTAAATCGTTTTCAGCCAGGTGTCCGGATACTTTTGATCACATCGTGTATGTGACGTATGCGTAAGCGGTTGAAGCCATTGACAAAAAGCCTTAAGTGTGTAAATTACTTTTGGAGAATCCTTGATTTTCACGTGGTTAATTATATGTTGCATGATCATGAGTGTGAGAGCCGACACATTTATTTGTATCAGCAAGGGACGCGAAGACCAACAGTATCGTATATCCAAAAGTACTTCACAAACTTTTTCACATTTATTTCAATGCATGGAACATCAGAGTTTTTCGTTTATTTTGAGGCCAACATGTAACTGTGTCTGTATTATATTTTTGTACCTATTTAGAAAGAAAAAGAGGCATTGCGACGCATACCGCGCAAAGCTAAATCATAAAACACGATTTCAGTTAGCATTGCTCATAAAATTGCGTTTCCAAATGGTAGGAATACGTTCACCTCGAGATCACCAAAGTAAGACAAGCAGAGCCCCTGAAATTTATTTTACAACCATATCTATACAGACTAAAACTTCAGAGTTAAATGTATTACGCTTTAACATGGCGTAAAGTTGTAGTTCTTCTTGTAGTATAAATAACAATACTTCTCTATTTACAGGCATTATCTTATACATGAGCCAAGACATTATGACGGCCTATTTAATAGCGTGTTTTGCCACTTTTTCAACAAATTGCCTGGTTCCGATTACTCCTTGACAGGATTCCAAAAACATGTGGTACCAGATGTATACACACAGATCAAGCAGTCACGGGCACGCAGCCCGCGCCAGGTATGCGTTCCAATGGGAAGACATCAGGCACATTTTCTGGCCAAAACATTAGTGTGACTTTGCTATAATGGCCCTTAAACCACTACAGCACGATACTGACCTTATGGCCGTAGGGGGATACGTCAAGTATGAAGCAATGCTGATGGTCCGCTGTTGTTCACATAGTTCACTACTGCCATTATGCCTTCGATTACCATCACAAATCCCATGGAGGCCCAACAGGATATACCCAATAGCATAATTCTCTCCTCACCAGCCTGCATCTGTGTCACGGTGCATGTTTCGTGCGGCCACTCTCCTGGATCGTGTAAGGATCGGACCCGACCTGGTGTAACAAAAAATGTGACTCATTCGACAGACGACACTGCAATGATAACTGACGATGTCGTTGGGTCAACACAGGAACAAGTAGTGGAGCTGCATGTTTAACAATGGCCTTTGAACGGTGTGCTCCGAGACACTTGTACCGGCACCAATATTGCACTCTGTCATCAGGTCTGGCGCAGATCGCTGCATATCCCGGATTACACAGTGGAGCATCCACCCACTTCTACGTTTTGTGATGAGACGAGGTAGTTCAATACCATACGAACTACTCGTTATTTCACAATCCTTCAACCAATCTCCATGAGTGCTCACGACAGTAGTACGTTAACAGGCGACTAGCTTCGCCGTTTCAGAGATTTTCGTTTCCAGCCACAACAATGGGCCCTTTTTAAAAATGCTTATATCGGTGGATTTTCGCATTTGCGTTCCGTGTCTTTGCTATAATAACTGGCAGTTCGTTTCTCTTCGCTTACATTCTTTCCTTACTGCATCACGTGCCCATAACACCACTATGAGACATTCAACATCGCGGTGGACAGTGGTCATAATGTCATGGCTCTTCAGTGTATTTAGCAAGGAAATTGTAATTTTTAATGTAGGGAAAATGAAACAGAACTGGGCGAAGGATAATGCCAAATTAACGTATCGTACATGGAACAAGAAAGTGTCATGTTGGTTTCCAAGAACCAAGCAAACCCTGAGACGGCGATTAAATGGAAGGTACGCTGATAAGAAGAGCAGCACGGACCCGAGCTGCTCGGAATTGGTAGTTTATATCAGGAACTCATCCAAAGTGGCTGTCCGCAGCTCGTGGTCGTGCGGCAGCGTTCTCGCTTCCCGCGCCCGGGTTCACGGGTTCGATTCCCGGCGGGGTCAGGGATTTTCTCTGCCTCGTGATGACTGGGTGTTGTGTGATGTCCTTAGGTTAGTTAGGTTTAAGTAGTTCTAAGTTCTAGGGGACTGATGACCATAGATGTTAAGTTCCATAGTGCTCAGAGCCATTTTGAACCAAAGTGACTGTCGAATGAATAATGATGATTATGACGACAGAAGAGATGAGAGAAGGTGTCCAGTCACAGAAATGGAACACAAATACATTGTACTTACTAAATACTTGTTTTGCAAATCAAACTGCCTTTTCTTGTTGCTTGTTATTTTATTTATCTTATACGCGTTTCGCCTTCTTCTGTTCTAAGGCAGCATCAGTGGGATCTATAATGATACAGTTTTGTTAGTTATAGATTGATGCCTTAGAGCAGGGGAGGGCGAAACGCGTATGGGATGAATAAAATAACTAGCAGCAAGAAAAGGTAGTTTGATTTTCAAAACAAGTATTTATGTGCTTGCTGCGGAGGATGGCCACACAAACAAACTTGTTATAGTACTTACTGTTGCAGGTGAGTCTCCACCGGTTAATGGAGGGATATATACGTAACACAAGTTTCTCACGGGTTCCAGAAGTGCTGATTTCGGAGAGTGTGCCGCTACCCATTAAGTCCTAAGCGCGCGTTGTCAACAACGAAGTAGTTCCTAAGCAGAAGCAGATAGTCCAGTTTCATGCCCGAGACACACAGAGACAGAAACATTAATGTTGGACTACAAGACTATAGATTAGGTATATTTCTTGCTACGATATTTCAACTTTGGCCAGAGCCTCATTAACTTGGTGGCTGAATATTGCAATAAAATAGCTTGTCGTCAGTTGTGCTCGAAAAGGAAAACATTTTTCGTAGGAGTAACCTAAAAATTATAAATCCATGATATTATGTGTATAGAACTATATCTTTAACGCAACAATATTTCTTTGCACAAGTATATGTATATATTTTGAAAAAGCTTTGTATCACAGGCTTTACATGTAAATGTTGGTAAACAAAATTGGATTTTGCTATACTCTTGCAGTAGATTTATAAGATAATGTTTACAGCCTCAGTCACGTTTGTTTACCAACATTCATTTGTAACATACTTCTCAAAATTATTGTTCAACATGCTATCTTCTGTAACGATAACAGCCAATTTTTCGCCGACGACCTCATAAGCTGAAATCGAGTGAGGCTGTAGATTTTATTTTATAACTGATAAATCTACGACAAGAATTCAGCAAAATCCACGGAGGAAACGACGCATGGAATAGTGCAAACGCGACAAAGTAAATGAGCCATTGAAGGTAAATATTAAAGAAAGATATAGAAACAGCATATGGTAGACGGTTGACCTAAATTGGATTAGAAGTTAAAATCAAGCTACAACTAAACATAACCCTGTAACTATAGAATTACCTACTTTTGTAACTGTAGTATAAGTGAGAATTTGAACATATATGAAGAATTACACATAACTTCAGGAAGTAGTACAGATCGTGAAACAGAAGGAAAGTAAGGTATTTAGAACCACCGAAAAAACACAGCATAATGTATTTAAAAAAAGGTGAGTGGGATGCGACACACTGTAGCCATGTTGAGGAGAGGGAAAAGTGCACGAAGAAAGTTGTTTGGCTGACGTTAAGGGCTGTGCTATAAGAATATGTAATTCTCCAATCTTCCAAAGGATTCAGCTTTAATCCAGTGCATATCGAGTAGAGGACGTAGGCGGTTATGTGTTAGTGATGACATTCCCTCAGTTCATTCGAGAAAAGGATCTATTTATATTGATTACTATTATTGAAAACTTTAGTTACTTAATTTCGTAGACATGAATCGACAATTTGCACCAACCTGTAAGAATATAGAGCATGTCCTTTTCGCAACAGTTTCGTAATAAACTATGCACCTCACGAGACTGGCTGCTACATTTTTGTCTCCTGGTAATGGTTTAATCTGAACGTAGCGAGAGACGCCCGCTGTCCTGTCCGTACCGTGAAGCGCGTTTGAGAGCCACGGCGCGTGTGCATTAGCGGCTAAGTGCCGGCGTCAGCGCAAGACAAGGAAAGCTCGGACGGCTTTAATGGACAATAAACCACTGTACCGCGCCTCGCAGCGCCGCATTTTAACGCAATATTTCTGGCTAACAGCCCGAAGCGTCGTTAGCGCTGTAACGATTCAAAGTTGCGCTCACTAAGTCCCGAAGTGATAAATTATAGTCTCCACACGAGCGATGTTACTGCTCAGTCTTCCTTAAAAAAGAAAAATAGAAATGCTGCAGTCCTGCTCTTCTCCTCACAAATACCGAATCGCAATTCGATATTTACTGCCAGCATTGTTCCCTTGTCTGTTTGTTACTTCCAGAATCTTTTATGTTTTTGTGTTTCTCACTAGATGAGTGGGCTTTGGTGCTTTAAATATAACTTCCACGCGAAAGAGCTATTTCAGTACGTATCTACATATTAGGCTCCTTTTTATTTCACTGTGTAGTAAATCTCATTGGCGGCTACTACTGTGGTTGTTTCTGCTGTACACCTCGTCTATTGTACAAGCCTCATTTACTCCTTTTTCCTTAAGCTAGTGCTTCCTCAATACCGTTTCTTTCATTGTGTTGTGCAAGGGGATCCATCACCCGTTTCTGTGACCTCGAATCCTTCCTCCTAAGATACGAAAGTTTGTTCCTGCCTTATGTCCCCGTTGCCTGTTCTTCTCCTCCTTGTAGCAGGGCTGGCCTACACAATATCACATCAGTTGCCTCGATTCTGTTTCGCCCTTTTCTTGTAACAATTAACTCTTTACAACCACCGTTATACAGTTTACCTACTTGTAGAATTTTTGGTTGTTTATACGAGTTTCACATATGAAACTAAATTTTGCGGCTTAGAGCACAGAACTGACTTCACCCCCCCCCCCCCTCCCCATGAATTCCTCTCCTATGCCCACCCCTTCATCCGAGAGTAGCAATTGCAACCTGTGTATCAGTTCATTTGTTCGCTACATTCCACTCTCTGTCTTATCTTACAGTTTTTATCCTCTACAGCTGCCTCTGCCACCATCGAAATTCCCTTATGTGTCAACACGTATCCTATCATCCGTTTTTGTCAGTGTTACTCATGTTCCTCTCCTTGTCGATTCTGCGGAGAATCTTATTTCTTACCAGTTTCGCTAATTTTTAACATCCTTCTGTAAATCCATAAATCAAAAGCTTCGATTCTCTTCATTTTAGTTTTTCCCACAGAAAATTATCCACTTCCATGTAATGCTGTGCTCCAATCGTACATTCTCAGAAAATTTCTTCCTCAAATTAAGGCATATGTTTCATACCAGTAGAATTCTCTTGGCCAGCAATGCCCTCCTTGCCTGTGCCAGTCTGCATTTTATATCGACTTTGCTTTGTCAGTCACTTGTAATTTTGTTGATAAGGTAGCAGAGCTCTTTCGTCTGCTTAGTGGTCGCCAAATTTTGTGTTAAACTTGCGACAGATCTCTCCTCTGTAGTTGTCATAAGATTTTTCTTTCGTCGGTTTGGGCTAAATTCATATATGTACTCATTTCATATGTTCATTTCTCTCAATCGATTCTGTAATACATCCTCACATTGAAGATAGCAATGACGACAGGGAATTTTATAACTGATATTCATTCATCTTTAATTTTAATTCCTCTCCTGAACTGTTCTTTTATTTTTTTCGTTACTTATTTGATTTATAGATTGAATAATAACGGTGAATGACCACATCTTGTCTTAAATCATTCTTAGTACAAACACTTCGTTCTCGATTTTCTATTCACAGTTTTTCTCTTGGTTCTTGTCAAACTGTATATCACCCGATTTCCCTACAACTCACACCTGCTTTCCTGAGAATTTCGAAGATCTTGCGCTATCATACACTGTCGAACGTTTTTTCTACGTCAAAATCCTAAAAACGCGTTTGGCTTTCTCATGCTTTCCTTACTTTCCCTAAAGCCAAAATTATCGTCTTCTAAGAGACACTCACATTTGTTTTCTAGTCTTCCGCGTCTTATTTTTGTGAGAAACTGTGATGCATGAGCAGTTAAGCTGACTGTGCGGTAGTTGTTCCAGTTATCTGCCCTTTCTATTTCCAGATTATTTAGATAACATTTTTCGTAATGTCTGCCGGTGCAGGTTCATCGAATACACAGACCATGTTGATAAATCTTTTGCTAGCAACATCTCAAATGATTTTAGAAATGCCAACGAATGTTTTCTATGCTTTCAGCTTTGTTTAATCGCAAGTCTTCCAGAAGCTCTATTAAATCCTATGCTACAGTATGCCCTACGACTTCAATTTCCACTCTCATTTCATTCTCTATCACGTCTGCAATTCCTCCCCGTTGTACAGGCCTTCAGTGTAATCTTTCCACCTACCTGCTCCCTCCTGTGGGTCTAAAAATTTGATTCCTCATTGCACTCTTTATGTTAAAGCCCTTACTTTTAATTTTACGGAGGCTTGTTTTGTCTTTCACACAAGCTGAATCAGTCCTTCCAACTACCATTTCTTTTCGGATTTCTCCGCATTAATCCTGCAGTACTTTCGCCTTGTCTCCACTGTTGATTTCTGAATTTCCGTGTGACCATGACTAAATACAACTGGAATCTTCCCGTTTCCCCAGTCTTCTTCCGGGTATAACTCCTAATCTTGTGATTTTTTGATCTTCGTTATTGCAGTACTCAGTCTTTCTCCTCTCCTATTTCTACGAGTGAGTCCAAACTCCTCTGGTACTTCATCAGATATCCTACTCTAGTTAAATGATTTTCTGTTGCTGTTGATATTACCAAAAATTCTCCAGTCCTGAAATAGCTATCATCATTCCATTTCATTTCAGTGGTCTGTATATATATCTCGACTGAGCCTTCCCATTTCCGTTTTCAGAAGTTGTAGCTAACTACCATTTTCAGACTTCTGACATAACACTTTCTGAGAGCAGAGTGTTACCTTTTCATTCGTTACTCAGAATTTTTCTTTCACGATTCACTCCAGGAGATCCCAGTCGTGGGGCAACCCAAAATCTTCTGCGAATGGAGAGATAATCATGACACTTTTCAATTAGATATTACATGTCAAGGTGGATACACATCATGCGCCCTCAGCGGAGCAGTTCCTATGGCCTACTGACCCCATCATTCCTGATTTTTATGCCTTTTTTGGGGCATTTTCCTGCCCCGAGGTCAAGAGGTACCGTGAACCCCTCTACACTCCTCCGCCACCTTTGACGAGCCCTTTGGCAGTACAAGAGATGACTCCTTACATGTTAGGTTCAATGGAATTCGTTAGTTACTTCCACCTCCGAAAGTATGCAATGTAGTTATCTCATTTCTGATTTTGTACAGGTGAAGGAAATAATTTTAAAATTTTTAAGGTTCCTAGCCATTTAGGTACAGCCTGACAGAAAGTGCTCCTATGTTATTGCAGAGGTGATGTACAGGTGCTGCTACAGTGAAACGCTGAATTAAATGTAGTGTCACGTGCGGCACTAGTACATGTAAGAAAAAATGGTTCAAATGGCTCTGAGCACTATGGGACTTAACATCTATGGTCATCAGTCCCCTAGAACTTAGAACTACTTAAACCTAACTAACCTAAGGACAGCACACAACACCCAGTCATCACGAGGCAGAGAAAATCCCTGGCCCCGCCGGGAATCGAACCCGGGCGCGGGAAACGAGAACGCTACCGCACGACCACGAGCTGCGGACAATACATGTAAGACATTAGCACAGTTGGTACGCGGAGTGAGAGAAAAATTACGGTGGCCTTTTTGCCGGAAGCATCGTCACATTCGCATGAAAATACGTGGTGTGTGAGAAAAGTAATGAGGCAGAAAACACTGCGAGTTACCTGATAACGTTGTGTTGTTCTACTTGAGTTTCTCAGTATCAGATTCAGCTCCTCACAGCCGTCGCGTGATTTCTGAGAGCGTCATCAGTGAGGTTGTGCTTTGGTTGTGTGTTACGAAAGTGGAACAAGTGAATTTAAAGCAACCTTATCCCATTAAGTTTTGTGTTAAACTTGGCGATTTCGAAAGTGTGACCTTTGAAATCTTGCAGCAGATCTATGAGGAACTTTCCTTATCAAGAACAAAGGTTTCGGCTGGTAAAAATAATGTTTGGAAGGGCGAGAATAGGAAACATCGAAAATGTGCGCGCTCCTGTGAGATCAAACGGACTCTTAACGATAAGGATGATGAGTGAACTGTTAAACACTTTCACCATGCATCACATTCTGACTGAAGTATTACACATACGAAAGGTTAGTGCCAAAATGGTGTCGAAAAACCTCACAACTTAGTAGAAGGACAATCGAAGATATGTATGCACTGATCTTCTTCAGAGAATTGCCAATGGCCACCAATTTCTCAGTCGTTTGATGACGCGTGATGAATTCTGTGTGTCTGAGTTCGATTCTGAGACAAAACGCAAAGTAAGGAGTGGTGCAGTGAGATATTTCCTCAAATGAAGGAAGCTCTAAACAATAAACCAAATATCAAAACAGTGTTGATTTGCTTTTTTGACAGTGGAGGTGTCGTGCATAAAGAATTTGTTTCTCCCAGACAAATTGTCAACTATGTGTTTTACGAAGATTTCCCTGAAAGGCTTAGGAAAAGGGTGAATCGAGTGAAGTGGATGTTGTATCATGACAAAGTCCCATGTCACATGGCCACAAGTGTCAAGGAATTTTTGATCTGAAAAGGTACACAGTCCTCATATTCACCTGATCTAAGTAGTTGTGACGTTTCTCTTTTCACGAAACTGAAAATTTCTTAAGAGGGCTTCATTTTGTAGAATCGGGAGAACATTCAGAAAAATGTGACCGGCACGTTAGAGGCCCCACCAGCTTAAGCCTTTCAGGACTGCTTCCAAGACTGGGAACAACGATTTCGCCGGTGAATAGCTTCTGATGATGATGCTGAGGTCCCATACTCCGAGGAGCGTATGGGACGACGTGGGAGACCCGCACCACCGTACTAGGTAACGTCTTAGCGGATGTGATTTGCCATTGCCTTCCTCCGACTGTAATGGGGATAAATGGTGACGATGAAGACGACACAACAACACCCAGTCGTCTCGAGGCAGGGAAAATCCATGACCCCGCCGGGAATCGAACCCGGGACCCCTTGCAGAGGGAAGCGAGATTGCTACCTCAAGACCAAGAGCTGCGGACATAGCTGCTGAAGAAAACTATTTTGAAGGAGACAATATTGTTGTCTGCAAAAAAAGTGTTTCATAGGGAAACATCAGTCTCATTACTTTTATCAGACACCTCGTATATCAGAAACCCACGTCAAGACGTGAGTATGAGCATCTGAACACCTCTCTTTGGGAATACAACAAGTAACAAACAGAGATCTGTAGTCTTATATACTTCAACGGTCAACATGGTCATGTTGAACACATTGGCCTTAAACTGGGTTTTCTGGCTTTTTAATTATATTCACGTAACAGCTGTAATGAAATACCTGTGAATTTGTGTTAAAACATTTACATAGTCTGAGAGAATAACAATAATGTAAAACTGTTTGAAATTCTCCCTGTCGAAGAAACGTATGACACATAGCAACAGAGTTTTCAGAAACAAATTACTATGGCATCAATCAAAAAGGGGTGATGCAGGAGTAGGTTTAATAATGAATAAAAGAACAGGAGTGCGGGTAAGCTACTACAAACGGCATAGTGAACGCATTATTGTGGCCAAGATAGACACGAAGCCCACGTCTGCTACAGTAGTAAGAGTTTATATGCCAACTACTTCTGCAGATGACGAAGAAATTGAAGAAATGTATGATGAAATAAAAGAAATTATTCAGGTAGTGAAGGGAGACGAAAATTTAACAGTCATGGGTGACTGGAATTCGAGAGTAGGAAAAGGGAGAGAAGGAAACATAGTAGGTGAATATGGATTGGGGCTAAGAAATCAAAGAGGAAGCCGCCTGGTAGAGTTTTGCACAGAGCATAACTTAATCGTAGCTAACACTTGGTTCAAGAATCATGAAAGAAGGTTGTGTACATGGAAGAATCCTGGAGATACTAGATGGTATCAGATAGAATATATAATGGTAAGACAGAGATTTAGGAACCAGGTATTAAATTGTAAGACATTTCTAGGGGCAGATGTGGACTTTGACCACAATCTATTGGTTATGAACTGTAGATTAAAACTGAAGAAACTGCAAAAAGGTGGAATTTAAGAAGATGGGATCTGGATCAACTGAAAGAACCACAGGTTGTACAGACTTTCAGGGAGAGCATAAGGAAACAATTGACAGGAATGGTGGAAAGAAATACAGTAGAAGGACAATGGGTAGCTCTGAGAGATAAAGTAGTGAAGGCAGCAGAGGATCAAGTAGGTAAAAAGACGAGGGCTAGTAGAAATCCTTGGGTAACAGAAGAAATATTGAACTTAATTGACGAAAGGAGAAAATACAATAATGGAGTAAATGCAGCAGGCAAAAAGGAATACAGACGTCTCAAAAATGAGATCGACAGGAAGTGCAAAATGGCTAAGCAGGTATGGCTAGAGGACAAATGTAAGGATATAGAGGCTTATCTCACTAGGGGTAAGATAGATACTGCCTACAGGAAAATTAAAGAGACTTTTGGAGAAAAGAGAACAACTTGTATGAACATCAAGAACTCAGATGGAAACCCAGTTCTAAGCAAAGAAGGGAAAGCAGAAAAGTGGAAGGAGTATATAGAGAGTCTATACAAGTGCGAAGTACTTCGGGACAAAATTATGGAAATGGAAGAGGATGGAGATGAAGATGAAATGGGAGATACGATACTGCGTGAAGAGTTTGACAGAGCACTGAAAGACCTGAGCCGAAACAAGGCCCCGGGAGTAGACAACATTCCATTAGAACTACTGATGGCCTTGGGCGAGCCAGTCCTGACAAAACTCTACCATCTGGTGAGCAAGATGTATGAGACAGGCGAAATACCCTCAGACTTCAAGAAGAATATAATAATTCCAATCCCAAGAAAGCAGGGGTTGACAGATGTGAAAATTACCGAACTATCAGTTTAATAAGTGACAGCTGCAAAATACTAACGCGAATTCTTTACAGACGAATGGAAAAACTGGTAGAAGCCAACCTCGGGGAAGATCAGTTTGGATTCCGTAGAAATGTTGGAACACGTGAGGCAATACTGACCTTACGACTAATCTTAGAAGAAAGATTAAGGAAAGGCAAACCTGCGTTTCTAGCATTTGTACACTTAGAGAAAGCTTTTGACAATGTTGACTGGAATACTCTGTTTCAAATTCCAAAGGTGGCAGGGGTAAAATACAGGGAGCGAAAGGCTATTTGCAATTTGTACAGAAACCAGATGGCAGTTATAAGAGTGGAGGGGCATGAAAGGGAAGCAGTGGTTGGGAAGGGAGTGAGACAGGGTTGTAGCCTGTCCCCGATGTTATTCAATCTGTATATTGAGCAAGCGGTAAAGGAAACAGAAGAAAAATTCGGAGTAGGTATTAAAGTCCATGGAGAAGAAATAAAAACTTTGAGGTTCGCCGATAACATTGTAATTCTATCAGAGACAGCAAAGGACTTGGAAGAGCAATTGAACGGAATGGACAGTGTCTTGAAAGGAGGATACAAGATGAACATCAACAAAAGCAAAACGAGGATAATGGAATGTAGTCGAATTAAGTCGGGCGATGCTGAGGGAATTAGATTAGGAAATGAGACATTTAAAGTAGTAAAGGAGTTTTGCTATTTGGGGAGCAAAATAACTGATGATGATCGAGGTAGAGAGGATATAAAATGTAGACTGGCAATGGCAAGGAAAGCGTTTCTGAAGAAGAGAAACTTGTTAACATCGAGTATAGATTGAAGTGTCAGGAAGTCGTTTCTGAAAGTATTTGTATGGAGTGTAGCCATGTATGGAAGTGAAACGTGGACGATAAATAGTTTGGACAGGAAGAGAATAGAAGCTTTCGAAATGTGGTGCTACAGAAGAATGCTGATGATTAGATGGGTCGATCACGTAACTATTGGTGAAGTGATGAATAGAATTTGGGAGAGGAGGAGTTTGTGGCACAGCTTGACAAGAAGAAGGGACTGGTTTTAGGACATGTTCTGAGGCATCAAGGGATCACAAATTTAGTATTGGAGGTCAGCGTGGAGGGTAAAAATCGTAGAGGGAGACCAAGAGATGAATACACTAAGCAGATTCAGAAGGATGTGGGTTGCAGTAAGTACTGGGAGATGAAGAAGCTTGCACAGGATAGAGTAGCATGGAGAGCTGCATCAAACCAGTCTCAGGACTGAAGACTACAACAACAACAACATGGCATCTCCTTAATCATTTAATTGTGGAATAGAGATAAGAAATCAGCTACAAAACCTGTAAATGGCCGTCAGGTAGACATTGATGTGTAAGTGAAATAGGCGTTAGCCATATGTCTGCGTGGACTTAAGATGTTTTCGAAATTGTTCTTGCAATAAATGCTTGTAAAAGCAAAATTGTTTCGCAAACGGTTCTATTGTGTTATTTATTTTATTGTTTCTTTTTATTATCATCAGTCTGTTAGCCAACAAATTTACAATTACTGTGACAGTCTATTTCATAGTATGTTGATACACTTTTGTAACGCAATCCAGAATCAATTACGAGTGATATATCCTGGACAGCTAATTGTTAGGTCTCTGGAGATATATTACACCAAATGGCTACGCAAATGGCGGGACAATGGGGGACCAGCCTCCTCCTGCTAGCGTCTTAGATGCGTCCCTTCTGGTTTAGATCAACCGAATTTGGTCACTATTATCTTTTTCAAACAACTTTAGCGGCCTATGATCCTTTAGTGTTACCTTTAAATTTAATGACTGAGTCCATTTCGCCGGCCTTTGTGGCCGAGCGGTTCTAGGCGCTTCAGTCTGGAACCGGGCAACCGCTACGCCCGCAGGTTCGAATTCTTCCTCGGGCATGGATGTGTGTGGTGTCCTTAGTTATATTTAAGTAATTCTAAGTTCTCGGGAAGTGATGACCTCAGATGTTAAGTCCCATAGTGCTCAGAGTCATTTGAACCACTTTTGAGTCAATTTGCACGAACTTTCAACCCAGTTCACCAATCTAATCCCTGTGGGAAACAAGTTTTCTCTCTGACCCTGTTGATATTATGATGAGATTATGATGCTGAACACTGACCCGTGATGTGGCTGTCTGTCACTGGCTATTTCTAACACCAGTGTAATAGTGTCAGCATTGTTTTTGGAAATTTGTGATAAGTCCCTCTGGGACCAAACTGCTGAGATCCTCGGTCTCTCGGCTTACACGCTACTTAAGCTAACTTAAAGTAACTTACGCTAAGGACAACACACACAGGCATGCCCAAGGGAGCCTCCGTTGGGGGGGAGGGGGAGGGAGGACGCGCGAACCGTGTCAAGGCTCCCACGACCGCGTGGCTACCCCGCGTGGCTGTCGGTGTTGTAGACCCTGTTACGTGCCAGGGTGGTCGATTTAGGATGCTGTGCAGGACTTAGGTTATGTACGGCGGACATGGAATTGGAAATGCTCCGATAACAGTCTTCAATCACTAGACCCTCGTAAAGTGCTTCAGAGATGGCGACTCAGAGAGGTTTGTTGGTCCAGGCAGCCGTGCCAACTCTAGCAGAGCCCAAGTCAGCGTGCTTGCTTGGAGCAAGTGAGGACTTCAAGCTGGCTGTGTGCTGCCTCAGTGAAGAACAATATCAAGAAGCCTAACTGAGTAAAGACTGGCGTCAGGCACCTGGCAAGTCGCAGTCGTGGGAATATAATAGAGGGCCAGCACGTTGGACAGTTACGGGTATGGAGTGCTGGTGCACTGCTGGCCCCAAACTGAATATCAACTGGAGATACACCAAGAGATCGTTTGTAGTCAGCCTGGTGGCAGCCCCGGCTGGATGGCGCTGTTCAAAGTCAGGCACCGTCAGATCTAGCAGCTGCTAGTAGACCAGCAGTCGGCGGCGATAGTGGCTAGGTGGAGACGAGATGAGTGAACCACTTTAGGCCCTTGGCTAGTGCGGGTTATAGACGAGAACAAGTGACTGCATTAGGCCATTGGCTGGTGCGATGTGCTTCTCAACATAGGCAACAGTAGAGGACAATGTACTATTAGGTTAGTCCAGTTTTGTTATGACCACGCCCCACCTCTGTTGACATAGGAACTGTGGCGATGCAATGTCATGGGCCGAGGTAATCTAGCTCGCCACTGCCACAGACAGACGTGTTGCACCACGCTGAAATTACACAGCAGCTGTCCACGATCCAGTCTCGATGATACCGTACCCAATGCAATTGTAACTGACGTTTTACTTTGGTCAACATGGAAACACAGAGGGGGCTGACTGCTGCTGAGCACATGTTCAACAATGTGCGCTGAATGGTATTCGTTGATACACTTGTACCTGTTGCAGCATTGATATCTGTCGTCGGATCTGTCACAATTTGCCATCAATCTTGCTTTCCAGAACGGACAAATTTCCGACCTCCTCGTTCAGTGATAAATCATGGGCGTCCAGCATCTTGTCGAGTGCTCGTGGTTATACTTTCCTTCAACCACTTTCCATAAATCTCTGTCTATCCATTGTGGACATTAAAAAGTGACTGGTCAAGTATTTAACAACGTAATTTGCCAAGAGCAACGGAGTTGAGATTTTACCTTATTTTATTTTATTTTGGCTACCAGTTTCGGAATTCCATTATGCCATCTTCAAGCCCCCATATGCGCCTTTCAAAAATAAACGATATTGGCGTATTGGGGGCAACTCATTTTCAATCAAGTCTGAAAGGAGCACTTGGGATACGGTTTAGAATTCAAGTTTTTTTTTGAAAGGTGCGTCTGGGGCCTGAAGATGGCATAATAGAATGCCGAAACTGGTAATGGAAATAAAATAAGTTGCACGATTGTTGGTGAACTTCTTTGCTAAATACTTTCCATATACGGTGAAGACAGCAGCACGCGAATAGCCGATCAGCTTCACCGTTTGTGAGATGATTGTTCGTAGGCGCCTTCTCTTTGTTAAAGTTGCTTACGTCAGTGGGTTTCCCCACCTATGGCTTGTATCGTCTCTGGAATGATTTCTCATCCATCTCAGCTCAAGTTACATAATTTTCTTAAAGCGTCCCATACCCACCAGGCGGCAATCAGTCTCGTCCTGGCCGGTGGTTCTAGCGTTTTGGCGCATAAGTGCAATAGATCTCACAAACACACAATAAATCTACCACACTCACAACATATTTTCCATAATCTACAACAAATGCTGGGTGACTGATTTGAGGGAATGGGCCAAACAGCGAGGTCATCGGTCCCATCAGATTTGGGAACGATGCGAAAGGAAGTCAGTAAGGAAGTCAGCCGTGCCCATTCAAAGAACCCATCCCGACATTTGCCTGCAGTGGTTAAGGAAAATCAAGGAAAACCTAAATGTGGATGACTGGATGCCGGTTTGAACCGCCGTCCTCCCGAATGCGAGTCCACTGTGCTAACCACTGTGCGACCTTGCTCGGTACAACAAACGACAACAGATCGTAATCTGTGATAAACTGTTTCATCACGAGGTCAGCAGCCTATCGTTAATTTCAGTGCACATTCTTACCTCGAAGAACATGTGTTGCTGCATTTATACGTTTTTGAATGAGAGCACCAGCCTAGCAGTACATCTCTCATAAACGTTTTCCTTTTGACTTTCTCGTCCTCCTCCAGATCAGCCAACAAAAACGTCATGATGCTGAGCATAAAAATATTGTTGGCCAGGGGATGGTACTTTAAGTCTTCTTCTTTCTCCTCTTTTTTCCCATTCCACAGAGGTTACTATCATTTGTAGTCTCTACGCTGTATCTGTTGGATCCATCTTCTATTTGTTCTAAGATGGTATTTGACTGTTTTAGATATTAACTCTTTGGATACCCTGTGCATGGGGATTCACCAGTCGTGTCCGTAACCTACGATTAGTTCTTCATTCATCTATTTAGGTAACGGCATCTGTTCCAGTTCCTCAAATCATCTATTCTTGCGACACTGAAGACTGACCTGTCACATTTTTATTGTGTAGCGTGGTTTCTGCTTTTCTCTCTTGGCACCCATCGTTCGCTACCAAACTGGCAGGTGGCTGCCGTCACATTTCCGCAGAACTTCAGAATTTTAGATTTCATTGTCCTTTTATCCAACTTTCTTCTAAGGCATAACCATGTCATTCTCGAGTTTAAAATCAATAATTATATGCTGCGGCGTGCAATGTTACGATTAATCATTGGCTAGTAATGGTTCATTAACTCTTGAAATTCTACTCAGTAATTTTTGAAATGCGGCAGGATAGCCCCTGATCACCATTTCATCATTAAATAGGTGAATTAAAATCAATTCAGGATTTCCGGACATCCTCCTTGAGTAATGAGCGTTGTATCGTGTCTTTCAAGCTTCACACTGAGGTGACAAAAATTGTGGACTACCTCGTAATACCGTGTCGCACCTCACTTTTCCCGGCGTACTGCAACTGCTAGACGTGGCGTGGACTCAACAAGTAGTGGAAGAAGAACAGAGCCACGATGCCTCTATGTTGTTCTTGTGGTCTTCAGTCCTGAGACTCGTTTGATGGAGCTCTCCATGCTACTCTATCCTGCGCAAGCTTCTTCATCTCCCAGTACCTACTGCAACCTACATCCTTCTGAATCTGTTTAGTGTATTCATCTCTCGGTCTCCCTCTATGATTTCTATCCTCCACACTGCCCTCCAATGCTAAATTTGTGATCCCTTGATGCCTCAGAACATGTCCTACCAACCGATCCCTTCTTCTAGTCAAGTTATGCCACAAACTTCTCTTCTCCCCAATCCTATTCAATACCTCCTCATTAGTTACGCGATCTACCCACCTTATCTTCAGCATTCTTCTGTAGCACCACATTTCGAAAGCTTCTATTCTCTTCATGTCCAAACTAGTTATCGTCCATGTTTCACTTCCATACATGGCTACACTCCATAGAAATACTTTCAGAAACAACTTCCTCACACTTAAAGCTATACTCGATATTAACAAATTTCTCTTCTTCAGAAACGCTTTCCTTGCCATTGCCAGTCTACATTTTATATCCTCTCTACTTCGACCATCATCAGTTATTTTACTCCCTAAATAGCAAAACTCCTTTACCACTTTAAGTGTCTCATTTCCTAATCTAATTCTCTCAGCATCACCCGAATAATTTGACTACATTCCATTATCCTCGTTTTGCTTTTGTTGATGTTCATCTTATATCCTCCTTTCAAGACACTGTCCATTCCGTTCAACTGCTCTTCCTAGTCCTTTGCTGTCTCTGACAGAATTACAATGTCATCGGCGAACCTCAAAGTTTTTATTTCTTCTCCATGAATTTTAATACCTACTCCGAATTTTTCTTTTGTTTCCTTTACTGCTTGCTCAATATACAGATTGAACAACATCGGGGAGAGGCTACAACCCTGTCTCACTCCTTTCCCAACCACTGCTTCCCTTTTATGCCCCTCGACTCTTATAACTGCCATATGATTTCTGTACAAATTGCAAATAGCCTTTCGCTCCCTGTATTTTATACCTGCCACCTTCAGAATTTGAAAGAGAGTATTCCAGTTAAGATTGTCAAAAGCTTTCTCTAAGTATACAAATGCTAGAAACGTAGGTTTGCCTTTTCTTAATCTTTCTTCTAAGATAAGTCGTAAGGTTAGTATTGCCTCACGTGTTCCAACATTTCTACGGAATCCAAACTGATCTTCCCCCAGGTCCGCTTCTACCAGTTTTTCCATTCGTCTGTAAAGAATTCGCGTTAGTATTTTGCAGCTGTGACTTATTAAACTGATAGTTCGGTAATTTTCACATCTGTCAACCCCTGCTTTCTTGGGATTGGAATTATTATATTCTTCTTGAAGTCTGAGGGTATTTCGCCTGTCTCATACATCTTGCTCACCCGATGGTAGAGTTCTGTCATGACTGGCTCTCCCAAGGCCATCAGTAGTTCTAATGGAATGTTGTCTACTCCCGGGGCCTTGTTTCGACTCAGGTCTTTCAGTGCTCTGTCAAACTCTTCACGCAGTATCGTATCTCCCATTTCGTCTTCATCTACATCCCCTTCCATTTCCATAATATTGTCCTCAAGTACATCGCCCTTGTATAAACCCTCTGTATACTCCTTCCATCTTTCTGCCTTCCCTTCTTTGCTTAGAACTGGGTTGCCATCTGAGCTCTTGATATTCATACAAGTGGCTCTCTTCTCTCCAAAGGTCTCTTTAATTTTCCTGTAAGTAGTATCTATCTTACCCCTAGTGAGACAAGCCTCTACATCCTTACATTTGTCCTCTAGCCATCCCTGCTTAGCCATTTTGCACTTCCTGTCGATCTCATTTTTGAGACGTTTGTATTCCTTTTTGCATGCTTCATTTACTGCATTTTTATATTTTCTCCTTTCATCAATTAAATTCATTATTTCTTCTGTTACCCAAGGATTTCTATTAGCCCTCGCCTTTTACCTACTTGATCGTCTGCTGCCTTCACTACTTCATCTCTCAGAGCTACCCATTCTTCTTCTACTGTATTTCTTTCCCCCATTGCTGCCAATTGTTCCCTTATGCTCTCCCTGAAACTCTGTACAGCCTCTGGTTTAGTCAGTTTATCCAGGTCCCATCTCCTTAGATTCCCACCTTTTTGCAGTTTCTTCAGTTTCCATCTGCAGTTCATAACCAATAGATTGTGGTCAGAATCCACATCTGCATCTGGAAATGTCTTACATTTTACAACCTGGTTCCTAAATCTCTGTCTTACCATTATATAATCTATCTTATACCTTTTAGTATCTCCAGGGTTCTTGCATGTATACAACCTTCTTTCATGATTCTTGAACCAAGTGTTAGCTATGATTAAGTTATGCTCTGTGCAGAATTCTACAAGGCGGCTTCCTCTTTCATTTCTTCCCCCCAATCCATATTCACCTACTATGTTTCCTTCTCTCCCTTTTCCTACTGACGAATGCCAGTCACCCATGACTATTAAATTTTCGTCTCCCTTCACTACCTGAATAATTTCTTTTATCTCGTCATACATTTCATCTATTTCTTCATCATCTGCAGAGCTAGTTGACATATAAACTTGTACTACTGTAGTAGGCATGGGCTTTGTGTCTATCTTGGCCACAATAATGCGTTCACTATGCTGTTTGTTGTAGCTAACCCGCACTCCTATTTTTTTATTCATTATTAAACCTACTCCTGCATTACCCCTATCTGATTTTGTATTTATAACCCTGTAATCACCTGACCAAAAGTCTTGTTCCTCCTGCCACCGAACTTCACTAATTCCCACTATATTTAACTTTAACTTATCCATTTCCATTTTTAAATTTTCTGACCTACCTGCCCGATTAAGGGATCTGACATTCCACGCTCCGATCCGTAGAACGCCAGTTTTCTTTCTCTTGATAACGACGTCCTCTTGAGTAGTCCCCGCCCATAGATCCGAATGGGGGACTATTTTACCTCCGGAATATTTTACCCAAGAGGACGCCATCATCATTTAATCATACAGTAAAGCTGCATGTCCTCGGGAAAAATTACGGCTGTAGTTTCCCCTTGCTTTCATCTCTCTTTTTTTTTTTTTTTTTTTTTTTTTTTTTTTTTTTTTTTTTTGGGGAAATGGAGTCAATGAATGGCTGCAAATGGTCTCCAGATAGTTGAACATAACCTTTTCCTATCAATTACCGGCTCAGTTGGAGCAGAGGACCCAGTTCGTTCCATGTAAACACAGACTAACCATTATGGAGCCACCTCCAGCCTGCGCAGTGCCTTGATGACAACTTGGGTCCATAGTTTCCTGGGATCTGTGCCACACACAAACCCTACCATCAGGTCTTACCAACTGAAATCGGGACTCATGTGACCAGGCCACGGTTCTTCTGACGTCTAGCGTCCAACCGATAAGGTCACGAGCCCAGGAAAGGCGTTGCAAGCGATGTGGTGCTGTTAGGAAAGGCACTCCAATCGGTCGTCTACTGCCACAGCCCATTAACGCCAAATTTCGACGGATTGCCGTAACGGATACGTTATTCGTATGCCCCACATTGATTTCTACTGCTATTTAAGCCAGTACTGCTTGTCTGTTAGTGATAACTCTATGCACACGTTGTTGCTCTCGGTCGTTAAGTGAAGGCCACTGGCCACAGTGTTGTCCGTGCTGAGATATATTGCCTGGAATCTCGTGTTCTCGGCACGCTCTTGACACTGTGGACATCGAATTCCGTAACGATTTCCGAAGTGGAATGTCCCATGCGTATAACTTCAGCTATCACTCCACGTTGAAAGTCTACTCATTGCCGTCGTGCGGCCATAATCGCCTTTTCGCCTTAACCTTTTCACATTAAACATTTGAGTACAAGTGATAGCTCCGCCAGTGCACTACCATTTTATATCTTGTGTATGCGATACTACTGCCATCAGTATATGTGCATATCCCTACCCAATGATTCAGTGGTTCAAAATGGCTCTGAGCACTATGGGACTTAACATCTGAGTGCGACCTTAGCAATAGTGCGGTTCCGGACTGAAGTGCCTATGTAAGTAGGCTGTTTATGTTTTCTTATTGGTAACGCCACGTAGCGCTCTGTGTGAGAATCACTGATTGTGCTGTGTGCAGTCTGTGGCTGGTTTGCATTGTTGTCTGCCATTGTAGTGTTGGGCAGCGGCAGCTGGATGTGAACAGCGCGTAGCGTTGCGCAGTTGGAGGTGAGCCGCCAGCAGTGGTGGATGTGGGGAGAGAGATGGCGGAGTTTTGAAATTTGTCATGAACTGATATACACTCCTGGAAATTGAAATAAGAACACCGTGAATTCATTGTCCCAGGAAGGGGAAACTTTATTGACACATTCCTGGGGTCAGATACACCACATGATCACACTGACAGAACCACAGGCACATAGACACAGGCAACAGAGCATGCACAATGTCGGCACTAGTGCAGTGTATATCCACCTTTCGCAGCAATGCAGGCTGCTATTCTCCCATGGAGACGATCGTAGAGATGCTGGATGTAGTCCTGTGGAACGGCTTGCCATGCCATTTCCACCTGGCGCCTCAGTTGGACCAGCGTTCGTGCTGGACGTGCAGACCGCGTGAGACGACGCTTCATCCAGTCCCAAACATGCTCAATGGGGGACAGATCCGGAGATCTTGCTGGCCAGGGTAGTTGACTTACACCTTCTAGAGCACGTTGGGTGGCACGGGATACATGCGGACGTGCATTGTCCTGTTGGAACAGCAAGTTCCCTTGCCGGTCTAGGAATGGTAGAACGATGGGTTCGATGACGGTTTGGATGTACCGTGCACTATTCAGTGTCCCCTCGACGATCACCAGTGGTGTACGGACAGTGTAGGAGATCGCTCCCCACACCATGATGCCGGGTGTTGGCCCTGTGTGCCTCGGTCGTATGCAGTCCTGATTGTGGCGCTCACCTGCACGGCGCCAAACACGCATACGACCATCATTGGCACCAAGGCAGAAGCGACTCTCATCGCTGAAGACGACACGTCTCCATTCGTCCCTCCATTCACGCCTGTCACGACACCACTGGAGGCGGGCTGCACGATGTTGGGGCGTGAGCGGAAGACGGCCTAACGGTGTGCGGGACCGTAGCCCAGCTTCATGGAGACGGTTACGAATGGTCCTCGCCGATACCCCAGGAGCAACAGCGTCCCTAATTTGCTGGGAAGTGGCGGTGCGGTCCCCTACGGCACTGCGTAGGATCCTACGGTCTTGGCGTGCATCCGTGCGTCGCTGCGGTCCGGTCCCAGGTCGACGGGCACGTGCACCTTCCGCCGACCACTGGCGACAACATCGATGTACTGTGGAGACCTCACGCCCCACGTGTTGAGCAATTCGGCGGTACGTCCACCCGGCCTCCCGCATGCCCACTATACGCCCTCGCTCAAAGTCCATCAACTGCACATACGGTTCACGTCCACGCTGTCGCGGCATGCTACCAGTGTTAAAGACTGCGATGGAGCTCCGTATGACACGGCAAACTGGCTGACACTGACGGCGGCGGTGCACAAATGCTGCGCAGCTAGCGCCTTTCGACGGCCAACACCGCGGTTCCTGGTGTGTCCGCTGTGCCGTGCGTGTGATCATTGCTTGTACAGCCCTCTCGCAATGTCCGGAGCAAGTATGGTGGGTCTGACACACCGGTGTCAATGTGTTCTTTTTTCCATTTCCAGGAGTGTATATATTATGACTATTAAGGTAAATACATTGTTTGTTCCTTATTAAAATCTTTCATTTGCTAACTATGCCTATCAGTAGTTAGTGCCTTCCGTAGTTTGAATCTTTCATTTAGCCGGCAGTATTGGCGCTCGCTGTATTGCAGTAGCTTGAGTAACGAAGATTTTTGTGAGGTAAGTGATTTGTGAAAGGTATAGGTTAATGTTAGTCAGGGCCATTCTTTTGTAGGGATTTCTGAAAGTCAGATTGCGTTGCGCTAAAAATATTGTGTGTCAGGTTAAGGACAGTCATGTATAATTTTTCAAAGGGGACGTTTCACCTAGAACCGCTCGGCCACGCCAGCCGGCCCAATGATTCAGTATATAAACACATATGGGAGTGGTGCTTGCCGCATTAATTTGATGCTGGATCTTACTGCAGAGTTACTCCTGGTATACAGGTCTGACCTGGGCTAAAGCCACTGAAATTTCTGCTGGGCGAGACCGTCTGGGGCCCCGTTCGGCGGCGCGGCAGGACGCACTATAGTAACCATAGCCGGCCAGAGGACTTGGCCGTATTGTCTGATGTACCCGCCCAGTCCTGCCTCGTTTTTGTTGAGGTGTTTCTGGACTGCCAGTTCGCGGTGGCCACCTCTTGGAATGTGGAGGCGGCACTCTTTCCAACGGAGATCGCTAGCGAATGACACAGCAAGAGTTCTGAGCATTCCAGTTAAGAGCAGAGCCAGCAGTTTCGCCGACCACTCTGGGTGCATTGCGAGAAGCAACCTGGTGTAGCACAAAGCAAACACAGTTAAAGTGCACCAACTGCAGGTAAACGTTTCAGCAATGTCGTGAGAATATTAGCTTACAGCTGCCAGTTAGAAATTTGATGTTTCACGATACGTTTTGGTGTTGCCAAGTCCGAAAATTTTACTTCAGGCCGTGGGAAACTGAGAACTCAGCAGCGACTATATCAAAATTTTGTCTAGTGGGAGAGCAAGCCAGCACCTTTCAGTTAATTAGTTTGCGTTGAAACTTTGTAGAGAGGTGGCTGTTCATAGTGTTTAAGTCAAATTTCACGATTGGAGGAAAAGAAGCTTAGCAAGAAAGAGAGAGGGTAGTGAGGCTTCGTGGTGAGCTGGAGAGATGTAAGAGGGCATTCCAGACGGGATTCTGAATCTGACCGGCTTTCTTCTGTGACGAGGACCTGGATGTGATCTCTAGTCTTGCTGCCTTCGGTGCTAAGGCGTGCGAACTTGTATTTTGATTGGTAAGAGCACGCTGTCCTGTGTACAATGCTTGGAGTGTTTGCTACATTCTTTACGCGCATTTTAGCTCTGATTTCAGGGAATGAGGTTTTACTCAATTCATTTTTGTTGGCTTCGGTTCAGTATATTTTTCCATTTCCTTTCCACGAGAGTTGCATTACAGTACATCAATCTTGAAAGACGGTATGTCATGTAGGCTTTCCTCCTTTCATTTGTAATTAATTAAATCGTGAATATGTACACATTTAATGCACGATTATTTCAACAGAAAGGCACTACGACATTTAATAAAGTGGATAGTCATGGATGGCGAACTGCTTCCCTCGGTAGCTACATTAGTGTCCAAAATTAAAGCAACAAACCGAAATTTTCCAAGATTGCTTTTATAATAGTATAATCAGGTGATAATAAAGTAGAAACTATATAAAGAATATAGAACGTAATCAGCTACATCGTGCACAACGGTAGACAAAAATGTTCTTCGTTTATTAAAAGCTTAACGGATTTATACACACATTCCGACAACTGGTTAATGCACTCAGTGTGGGGCGTGACCACCTCTGGCAGCAACATAGGCCTGATATACGACGGGACATGCTGTGAATGATGTCATCAATCTCTGTTGAGGCAATAACGCCAATTATTCCTGCTGCGCTGTTCGCAAGTCTTAGAGAGCGGTTGGTGGATGCTGACTTGATGCAACATGGCTTCCTAGAGCACCCCAGACTTGCTCTATGAGATTCAGATTGGGGAAAGGCCACGCAATGCTTGCAGTATCTTCCGTTTCCAAAAACCGTCAACTTCCCGCGCACTATCATCCAGCAATACGAAATCTGGGCCCACAGCATGTTGAAACAACCGCACATGAGGTCCCAAGATCTAGTCACGATACCTCACTGCAGTTAAACCTTACCGATTTAACCGTACAATTTCACGAAGAGGTGTTCGAGTGATCAACATAACCCTTTCCCACACCATTAGGGATGATCCTCGATATCAGTTTCACAATGGTTGGATCACGAAATCGTGTTTCACGTTCGATACAGATGCGAATCTGTCGAGAATCACTCTCCAGACCAAGTCGGAACTCATATGTGATAAGAAAATTGGCCCACACTTCGACGGTCTACATCTACATCTACATCTACATTTATACTCCGCAAGCCACCCAACGGTGTGTGGCGGAGGGCACTTTACGTGCCACTGTCATTACCTCCCTTTGCTGTTCCAGTCGCGTATGGTTCGCGGGAAGAACGACTGTCTGAAAGCCTCCGTGCGCGCTCTAATCTCTCTAATTTTACATTCGTGATCTCCTCGGGAGGTATAAGTAGGGGGAAGCAATATATTCGATACCTCATCCAGAAACGCACCCTCTCGAAACCTGGCGAGCAAGCTACACCGCGATGCAGAGCGCCTCTCTTGCAGAGTCTGCCATTTGAGTTTGTTAAACATCTCCGTAACGCTATCACGGTTACCAAATAACCCTGTGACGAAACGCGCCGCTCTTCTTTGGATCTTCTCTATCTCCTCCGTCAACCCGATCTGGTACGGATCCCACACTGATGAGCAATACTAAAGTATAGGTCGAACGAGTGTTTTGTAAGCCACCTCCTTTGTTGATGGACTACATTTTCTAAGGACTCTCCCAATGAATCTCAACCTGGTACCCGCCATACCAACAATTAATTTTATATGATCATTCCACTTCAAATCGTTCCAGGTTCCATGTTGATGGCTCCATTCTAAATCCCTTCTGTGAAGACGCGTACACATACAGCAGGTCTCCAGCAATAAAGGCCACTCTACCGAAGCCTTCTGCACACCATTTGCATCGCTTCAACACGTCCCGTGTATGCTGCGAGGTCAGATGCCAGTTGCCACGCAATACTAAGGCGGTACCGTCGGACCCTTACAGCAAAATAACGGTTCTCTCTTTCTGATATCACACGGGATCGGCACCGACCTGGTCTTCGAAATACAGTTCAGATCTCCACAGACTGTCGCCACATCTGAAAAACAACAGAAAAATTCACGTTAAGCCATCGAGCCACATCAGTTTTCGACTGTCCTGCGCCGGCCGGAGTGGCTGTGCGGTTCTAGGCGCTACAGTCTCGAGCCGAGCGTCCGCTACGGTCGCAGGTTCGAATCCTGCCTCCGCCATGGTTGTGTGTGATGTCCTTAGGTTAGTTAGGTTTAATTAATTCTAAGTTCTAGGTGACTGACGACCTCAGAGGTTAAGTCGCGTAGTGCTCAGAGCCATTTGAACCCTTGACTGTCCTGCCTCCAGTCTTCCCATGGACCTCTATCGTTGAGACCCTGGTAGGCGTCTTCTCTGTGCCATACTGCACCGTCTGTGACTATGTACACTGCTATTGTGGATTTGGGACTAACCGGCAAACACTATCCCGTTTGATAGGGGCCCGGACGTCGTCGTTGGCGTGGTTGTCCGTTGACCAGAACGCCATCTTCCGTGCAGGACACGATCGTACGGACATCTGTTGACAGTTCGTACGATTATATTCTTAATTACACCCAGGACAGGGAAGTAGTAGTTTTTTCCTTTAGGTTTTAATACCAGTGTAATTGCTCTCGGTAGTTAGAATAATCTTGAGAACTATTTCTTCTATAACCGTGTTGAGAGCAATATGCTGCTCAGAGAGTCATCATAGGACACCTTAATGAGCCGCAGTTCTGGGAATGTGGAAGCGCAGTGACACAGGTGTACCCTCAGGGGCAGAGAGGGAATTGGTCGCAGCTTCCACGTCTCGGGTTGGTTATCACAGGACCTGTGTCGACGGGGAGTCGGCTAGCCCCCAAGGTATGTCGTGCCATTAATGCACTACAGTGCACTGTTCCCAAAGCTAGCCTCAGGGCTTTTCTTACAACTTTCAGTCCTTGACGCGCAACTTGTCGGAACTCAGGTAATTGTTCTCAATGAGCAGAAAGAACGCCTTCGGAGTTTGCAAGTGTTTGCGGACCGTGTTTCAGATGACCTTTGTTTGAGAGAAGCGTATCTGTTCGGCTTGATGTTTTCTCCGCAGAGTCTGAAATAGCCCCGCACTGCTGGGTGACCGACACTGTGTCGCAAGCACAGCCGATGTATTTTTAGAGCTCTTTAGTTTCCCCACGCCAAGCGAACTCCCGCTCGCACAAAAAGTAGGCGTCGTGATATGAAATCAGGCGATGACGTCAGAAGTTCTACTATCGGTGTCTGTAACTATTTGGCGATGTGCCACTCTACTGAGGGAAGGCAGGGGGGAGTGAGGGGCGGTGGGCTACAGAGCGATTTCACCCATTCCATAGAAGGAGGCTCTCTGCATGCCTTCCTCAATCCAAGTCATCCCTGAACAAACTAAGTCAAAATTCTCTCGAAAAAGACTCTTCCCCCAAAATATGCTCCATGTGAAGCATCACAGGAAATACACAGCACCAATGACACACGGGAAGTTCTCTCTGTGACGATTACATAAGTGATCCAACTAAAACATTCATATTTCTTTACGTGCTACACGAATATATATTAAAAATCGGGGTCCCTATTAAAAAAAATGCAGTTGATATCCGTTCCACCTATGGCAGCGCCATCTAACGGGCCAAACATTGCGCCATCTGGTTTCCCCCTTCAAGCTAGACAAGTTTCGTTATTTTTGGTTTTATCGTTTGATGCTTATTTCGTGAAATATTTGGCCCGGTGACGATGAATGGACCACCATGTATATTTGTTTCAATTCCATACTTACATTTCATTGTTCTCATGTTTAAATGTTAAATTCCATCCACGGTTTATTCAATAGGTCCGTTCTCACGATGAGGAACCTTTAATTTCAAATAAATTGGAATACCTTAGTCATAAACAAATTTTAGTCTTTTCCTGTGTGATATTAAATGTTATTTATCGTTCTCTCACAAGTTCGTCAAATTAGAATTCAGTACTAGGCGCAGACACTTTATTTATGAATTCACACTTATGCATCCCTCTGTGCACAGATTATAGTGTATGTTTCTTAAGAAAGATTCTGTGCTGAGAATCATTCAGGGGCAGAAATTAATCATATTTAATTATCGCATTACGGTAGCACCAAGCATTTTGTAATCATATGAAGGGATCGTAGATTCAATGTGTTTGATATTTTTATAGTGGTCTCCAGTCCATACTCTCATCCCAACACGGATGTTTATTTGGTCAGTCTTGTTCTTGCGGACGTAATTTGATGCTTCTTACATGAACGGCGTATAATCTCAGAGTGGAAAATGCAATAACTTGGCAATTATATATTTATTTTTCTTTTTATAATAAATTCTTATTCATAAATCCATCTTTAACTTAACAGCAGTTCCAGGATCCTGGTTCAAGTTTGCTCAATAACAACACTACTCATCTGTTTGCTTCACCCAACAATTCAGTTCTGATTCGATTTCGTTCAGTTGTTACAACCACATCTGAGTCAGTGAGAGGGGTAATCATCCATACTGAATCTCATTTATGCATATTCAAAGATGGGGTCAGCATTTCATTTAGGAACCAATCCCTAAATGGTGAACACGAACTCAAGAATTTAAGTCCCCTTCCACTTTTCTCATAATTTAAGTTGTATATGATGCCTGCCCAATCACTTGATAATACACTGTCTAGTTACATCCATCTTTTTTTTTTCCTTTATTGAATTTCGATTCCCCCTAAGGGGGCGGCCTGGCAGCAGCTTAGTACGCTGCTCTGCAGCCTACAGACTTTTTAAAACGTAATGAGAATATAAGAAACAATGAAAGCGGGCGACGAAACGGTGACTTAAATTGTAAAACGATGGAAAATTGTGGAAAGTTAAAACATAAAGCAAAGGGTTGGCAATGCCAATAAAATACACAGGAAGCAGATAGGTAACTTAGGAGACAGACAATTAAAAAACATGGCGACAGTCTGGTTTCTGTTCGCAAGAGATATAAAAATCACACCCAGCGACAGTATGTTGTTTGTTCCCAGCACTTCGGAAAAAACACACAACACTGAACACTTACTGTAAACACTGCACTAAAATGTCGGCACGAAGATGACACACAATAGCCAAGGGCAGATGGTTGGGGGGGGGGGGGACCTGGACAGATGAGGGGGAAAACAAGGACAGAGGAGAGGGAAAACGAAAGGGGGGAACAAAAAGAGGGAGAGGACTCATAAGTGGGGGAGGGGCAGGGCAGACGTGAGAGGGAATGCGAAAAGGCAGAGGAGGGAAATGCAAAAGGACTCTGGGGAGAGAAGGGGGGCAGAGAGAGGGTAGCTGGGGAAAAAAGAGGATCGAAGGGGGGGAGAGGGAGCCTAGGAAAAGGATGGAGGAAAGGAGGGGGTGAGGATTAGAGTTGATACGAGGGATAAATGGAGGGAGTGAGGGCATCATCCAGGAGGGGGACTTGATGGAAGCCACCTTGGGAAAGCAAATGAAGGGTGTAGAGATGGAGGGTAGGGGGGACACAACAGTGAAGACGTGGCAGGGGGCGGGGATGGGAGAGGAGAGAAGAAACCAGGGGGTGAGGGGGATCAAGGCGGTGGGAGGTGTAGGGTATACGGATATCTCCAAGGAATATGAGCAGATGGGGGAAAGGAATGAGATCATAGGGGACGGGAGGCGTATACGGAAGGCGAGGCGGAGTGCATGATGCTCAAGGATCTGGAGCGACTTATATAATTTGGGGTGGGGGGGGGGGGGGGAGCAGATACCCCAGCGGGACTGGCATAAAAGAGGATGGGACGCATTAAAGATTTGTAGGTGTGGAGGATGGTAGAGGGATGCAACCCCCATGTCTGGCCAGAGAGGAGTTTGAGTAGTCGGAGGTGATTATGGGCTTTGGATTGGATGAAGCGGAGATGAGGGATCCAGGTGAGGTGATGGTCAATGGTGAGGCCAAGGTAGGTGAGGTTGGGGGGGGGGGGGATGCAGAAAGGATGGGCGCAAAGGGAGAAATCCAGGAGCCAGAAGGAGTGAGTGGTATGACTAACGATGATTGCCTGGGTCTTGGAAGGATTGATTTTCAGGAGCCACTGGTTACACCATGCAGCAAAAAGGTCAAGGTAATTCTGGAGAAGGCATTAGGACTGTTAGAGGGTAGGAGCAAGGGCAAGGAATGCGGTGTCATCGGCATATTGCAAGAGGTGTACTGGAGGGTTGCATTGGGGCATATCCACTGTGTACAAGAGGTAGAGGAGAGGGGAGAGAACAGAGCCCTGGGGCACACCTGCAGAGGTGTAGAAGGTGTGGGAATTGGCATTATGGGTGGTAGCATAGGAGGGACGGCAGGAGAGGAAGGAGGCCATCAGACGGATGTAGTTGACAGGAAGGGCATAGGTTTGGAGTTTAAACAGGAGGCTGGGATTCCAGACACGGTCGTAGGGGTTTTCGAGATCGAGGGAGACAAAAATGGTGGAGTGATGGGAGTTAAGCTGGAGGGAGAGGAGATAAGTGAGGTGGAGGAGTTGGTCATCGGCAGAGAAGGAAGGTCGAAAGCCACAATGGGTGTTGGGGAGGAAGTGGTTTTGGTGGAGGTGGTGGTGGATGAGCTGGGTTAGGATGGATTCCAAGAGCTTGCTGAACACAGATGTGAGACAGGTAGGGCGATAGGAAGAGGCATTAGAGGGAGCCTTGTTGGGTTTGGAGAACATCAGGATATGGGAGGCTTTCCACAGGTCGGGATAGAAGCCAGTGGCGAGGATGACATTGTAGAGGGTGGCGAGGACTGCAAGGAAGGAGGGAGGGCAGTGTTTGAGGTGGCGGTAGGTGATGCAGTCTTGGCCGGGAGCAGTGTTGTGTTTAGTGTGGAGTGTGAGGCTAATGTCCTGTGGAGTGATGGGAATGTTAAGTTCAGATCGTGGTATGTGACCCAAGTACTGGAAGCTAGGAGCAAGGGGAGGAACAGAGGTATTCGTACGGTCCATGACGTCAGGGAAGGGGGAATAATCAACGTGGGGATCATCTGGGATGGAAAAAACATTGGAGAGGTGAGAGGCAAAGTGGTTGGCCTTTCTGAGGTTGTCAGGAAAGGGACGGTCATCAAGGAGGAGAGGGTACTGGGGGGTGGGGCGGTTCCCAGCAGTAAGGCGATGGAAAGCAGACCAAAACTTGGAAGAGGTTATGGGATGCATGGCGTTGAGTTGTGTACATGTCTGGCGCCAGGCATGGCATTTCTTCGCAGTAAGCAGGTTGCTGGTGTGTTGTTGTAATTGCCAGTGGTGGGTAAGTGTGTCCCAGTCACGAGAGCAGAGAAAAGAGCGGTAGAGGCGGCGGGGCTCTCGAAGGTGAAGGACGACCTGTGGAGGCAGGGCGGGGCGGTGAGGGTGGATGGCTTTGGTGGGGATACGGGTGGCGATGGCGTTAGACAATGTCTGGTGCAGGAAGGCAGCAGTGCGAGAGATGTCATCAGGAGATTGGAGGGTGAGGTCGTGGCCGTCAACCTGGGTGTGAACGGAGTCCTGGTAGGCATCCCAGTTGGCACGGGGGTATTCATGGACAAGTTTAGGAGGGATGTCGGAGCGAGGAGCGTTGCAGGAAGGGCAACCACTAGAGATGGTGAGGAGAACAGGAGCATGGTCACTGCCAATGAGGTCAAGGACATCTGTGGTGATGCGCCCAAGGAGGTTGGGAGAGGCAAGGACCACATCAGGAGTGGTGTTGGATTTGGGTCGGGTGTGCTGAGGAAGGGGACCAGGTCTCCCTGGAGGGTGGTGATAAACTGATTCCTCCGCTGGAGGTTGGCAGGATCACGGCTGTGGATATTGAGGTCAGCGGCAATCACATAAGTGGAGAAGGTGCGGTCAATGTGGGCCAGGAAATTGTACGGGATGGGGGTGCGAAGGCAGACATAAATGGTGGCACAGGTGACAGTAAGTGTGGCGTAGAAGAGGCTGAGGGTGAGATGCTCAGCAGGATTGTTAAGGAGAGGTTGGGGCCAGACAGGGAGGTGCTTGAGGTGGCCTATAGCAACTCTGCCATGTGCCAGAGGGTATGGGTTACCGGTGCAGTGAAGGGTGTAAGGATCTGTGGAGATGGAGATAGGCAGTTGAAGGAAGGTTTCATTTAGGACGAAAGCATCCACACAGTGCTGATGGAGGGTGCGGAGGAAGAGGAGTTTGTGGGTGGGCAGGGAGCGAATATTGTGCTACATGATACGGTAGGGTTGTTGTGCCGTGGGAGGGGAGAGTTAGACGAGGGTGGTGAGGGAGTTGAAGGTGAAGTGGGCCTGGTTGTGGGAGTACATGGCATAGGTGGTAAGAGGGAAGATGGAACGTGCAGTGACTGCGATTTGGGAAACGGTGTGGGAGCGCTGCAAGGGGTGGATGTTTTGGAGCACAATGGTGATGTCCTCTGCAGTAGGCGGAGGGTGGAACGAGTTGTTGGGGTGGAGGGGGTCATCAACAGGACAGACAGGGACGGTGAGCTCAGGGGTGACTGTAGGAGGTTTCGCTTTACACTTCGAGGAGTAGGTAGGATGTGGTTCGTTACAGGTGTTGCAGGAGGGGGGAGAGGTGAGGTTGGGGCCGTTCTTGAGGAAGTGGGATGCTTTGTCATAGGAATAAGTATGGGGGTTCTTGCAGGCTGAGGTAACATGGTCGTTGTATGTGAGGCAGCGTTGGCAGCGGTAGGATTGGACTGGGGAACGGGAGGGGTCCACCTTATGATGGCAATTGTAGATGAGGGCTCCCTCAGTGAGGAGGCGGATTTGGTGAATATCCGCATTAGATAAGTTTGCCCAGCATCATTAAAGATGCGACGGACCGAGCGGATTTCGATGTTGGGTCGACAGTTGAGTTCCGCCAACACTTCGGCCTCCATGACCACGGGGCGAAGCTTCGTGATCACAGTGGTGAAGGTTGGCGGACATTGGGGAGGTTGAGGCTGATGGGGAGAGGACGGGGTGTGGTAGAGGGTGAGAGTTGCACATTGGCCAAATTGGGTATGTGAGATGCGGGATAGGAGATAGGTGTGGAAGGAAGCATTGGGGGTTATAATGAGGACCAAGTCCTTGTGAGGTACCAGAAGGGAGATGGGACCATTGGGGTAGTATTTCTGGATGGTTAGGGTGAGGGAGCGGGCATCAAGGAATTGAGGGTCAGGATTGGAGAGGACAAAGGTGTGTTTGGCGGGCGTGGCAGGGGTGGGGGTCGTGGTCGTGTCCGTGGGGGTGGGTTGGTCACGGGGACTGGGGGTTTTCTTTGAGGAGATTTACATCCTTGTGACCACCTGTCATAAATCTGAATAAACACCTTTTCCAGTGTGGAACAGATCTGGAAAGTACCGACAGGATCATGGAGGCATACCGACTCCAGTCCAGTGGCTAGCAGAAACAGGTTTCTCAGTTAAGTATACAGGGTGGTCCATTGATCGTTACCGGGCTAAATATCTCACGAAATAAGTATCACACGAAAAAAAATACAAAGAACGCAACTTGTCTAGCTTGAAGGGGAAAACCATATGGCGCTATGGTTGGCCCACTAGATGGAGCTGTCATAGGTCAAACGGATATCAACTGCGTTTTTTTTTAAATAGGACCCCCAATTTTTTATTACGTATTCGTGTAGTACGTAAAGAAATATGAATGTTTTAGGTTGACCACTTTTTTCGCTTTGTGATAGATGGCGCTGTAATAGTCACAAACATATGGTTCTCAATTTTACACGAACTGTTGTAACAGGTGGGTTTTCAATTATAATACAGAATGTAGGTAGGTTTAAACATTTTATTTCGGTTGTTCGAATGTGATACATGTACCTTTGTGAACTTATCATTTCTGAGAACGCATGCTTTTATAGCGTGATTACCTGTAATTTCCACATTAATGCAATAAATTCTCAAAATGATGTCCGTCAACCTCAATGCATTTCGCAATACGTGCAACGACATTTCTCTCAACAGCGATTAGTTCGCCTTCCGTAATGTTCGCACATGCATTGACAATGCGCTGACGCATGTTCTCAGGCGTTGTCGGTGGATCACGATAGCAAATATCCTTCAACTTTCCCCTCAGAAAGAAATCCGGGGACATCAGATCCGGTGAACGTGAGGGCCATGGTATGGTACTTCGACGACCAATCCACCTGTCATGAAATATGTTATTCAATACCGCTTCAACCGCACGCGAGCTATGTGCCGGACATCCAACATGTTGGAAATACATCGCCACTCTGTCATGCAGTGAAACATCTTGTAGTAACATCGGTAGAACACTACAAACGGAATCGGCATACATTGCACTATTTAGATTGCCATCGATAAAATGGGGGCCAATTGTACTTCCTCCCATAATGCCGCACCATACATTAACCCGCCAACGTCACTGATGTTCCACTTGTCGCAGCCATCGTGGATTTTCCGTTGCCCAATAGTGCATATTATGCCGTCTTCGTTACCGCTGTTGGGGAATGACGCTTCGTCGCTAAACAGAACGCGTCCCGTAATTTCTCTTGTGTCCAGTGGCAGAGCTGTACACGACGTTCAAAGTCGTCGCCATGCAATTCCTGGTGCATAGAAATGTGGTATGGGTGAAATCGATGTTGATGTAGCATTCTCAACACCGACCTTTTTGAGATTCCCGTTTCTCGCGCAATTTGTCTGCTTCTGATGTGCGGATTAGCGGCGACAGCAGCTATAACACCTACTTGGGCATCATCATTTGTTGCAGGTCGCGGTTGACGTTTCACACGTGGCTGAACACTTCCTGTTTCCTTAAATAACGTAACTATCCTGCGAACGGACCGGACACTTGGACGATGTCGTCCAGGATACCGAGCAGCATACATAGATCACGCCCGTAGGGCATTATGATCACAATAGCCATACATCAATACGATATCGACCTTTTCCGCAATTGGTGAACGTTCCATTTTAACACGGGTAATGTATCACGAAGCAAGTACAGTCCGCACTCGTGGAATGTTGCGTGACACCATGTACTCATACGTTTGTGACTATTACAATGCCATCTGTCACAAAGCGAAGAAAGTGGTCCAACTAAAACATTCATATCTCTTTACGTACTAAACGAATATTTAATAAAAAAATGGGGTTCCTATTTTTAAAAAACGCAGTTGATATCCGTTTGACCTATGGCAGCGCCATCTAGCGGGCCAACTATAGCGCCATCTGTTTTCCCCCTTCAAGTTAGACGAGTTTGGTTCTTTGTAGTTTTTTCGTTTGATGCTTATTTCATGAGATATTTGGCCCGGTCACTTCCAATGGACCACCCTGTATAAGGCACATACAACCCAAGCAAGATTCGCATTTCCGCTTAAATTGGACTAGTTTGGTGGCTAGGAGCGCCCAGTAAACTCATAATGGCGCTCTTCAAACCACGCACATAAGCTGCGAGCTGAGTGACCCTTTGCATAGTCCTGCTGGTAGATGCCATTGTAGCTAGGAGAAACAAACTGTACGTAGCAGTGGACATCGTCCCCAAGATTATTGATAAGTACTTGCGTAGGCCCATTGTGGCCTCCAGAATGACGAGATCGCCCAGAGGATGCCACGAAAATATGCAGATCATGAGACTCCCTCCTACGTACTGGACCCAGACATTTCAGAGATTTCAAGCTGTACACCCAATGGTCATCTGTCCGATGGAACAAACGTCATTCATCTGAAAAGATCAACTGTCGCCACTCAGGTAACGTCGAATTGCGCTACTAGCATAGGAATTCCAGCCTTAGTTGCCGATGAACAGGAGTCAAATGGTTCAAATGGCTCTAAGCACTATGGGACTTAACATCTGAGGTCATCAGTCCCCTAGACTGAGAACTACTTAAACCTAACTAACCTAAGGACATCACACACATCCATGCCCGAGGCATGATTGGAACCTACGGCCGTAGCAGAGGCGTGGTTCCGGACTGAAGCGCCTAGAACCGCGCGACCACAGCGGCCGGTGAACAGGAGCCGGCATGAGTGGACGAGAGAGGCACAACCTGCTGCGGAGGCCCATATGCAACAACGGTCGCTGAAAGCTCTTTGAGGAGAGACTGTTAGCAGCTGCTCGGTTTATCTGGGCGGCCAGTTGCTCAACAGTTGCATTTATATTCGCCAGCACACATCTTCACAGAGTCGTTCACCCTTGTTATCTATAGCTCGTGGTGCAATACAGTTGCCTCGGTGCCGGCGTTTCCGATATGCTTCCACCCTGAACCGAGAGATAATGATCACGTCGTTTTGGACGTCGGATAAATCGCTCAATTTCTGCATTATGAGAACATCTGTACTGTTTACCACGTCACCCAAACATGATGTACATACTCTCCACTAACAGCGATGCTACCTGCTATTTATGAATGGTTATTGCACGTTCATGTCGAACATAGGTCCTGGTCAGCTTAATGCAACTGGCTCGCATAGCTATAGAGCAGAAATTGGAGCAGGCAATAAAAAAAAACAACCAAATGGCGAAAGTGGTACAGCCTCTGCTGTGAACTTACCTCCCTGTCTGGCGTAATAACTTGACTGTGTTGCAAACATGAGTGTGAAAATATTTGCAGCAGCTTCTCTTGGAGTTTCCTTTGCAAATTCTCTGAGACCATTATCTAAGTATAAATTGTAATGCAAGTTTCCTAAACATATCCTTGTAATTTGCCAATGGTAGATTTTGCATTGTGAAATCTCCCATATTAACCAGAATGCCAGAAAGCACATTTCTGACTCCATTTGAATGCTTCAATCAAACGCATTGGGATATCATCTACTTTTTCATTTTGGTATATAATTTCTGACCCTTATTCGGGAGGATTGTCATCAGTCTATAATTATCTCACAAAATTACGCCAGATGTCTTAAGACAGGGTTTTTTTTTCCATTGTGTTGGAACTGTACTTGAGGTATCGCTTATACTGGAGCATTTCTTAAAAGTGCCAGAAATCTTAACGTTCAATCATAAGTCGGCAAATTTCCGTTTCCTTGTCGTCTACAGCCTCTGCTATCTGAAATACACTCTCCATCCATTTTCATCAGTTACTTTTGTACCTGCTTCATCTTTGCGTTTAATTTGTTTGTTAGCTTTGATGCTTATCAAATATCATTGCAGTACTAACTCACTGGTTTCTGATGTCGATGGCCAGAGCATAAGAGGGAAACGGCATCTGTTTCTTTAGAATTCAGGAGTTTTATTATTTCATTGTCAAGAAATCGCTGACAGATGTCAACCTGAACTATGGCTCCGATTGAAAAACTGCTGAAGAACATACAGCGGTAGTTCGTGTCATGTGTTAACTAAAAGCCGTCCGCGGTGGGTGAGCGGTTCTAGCCGCTTCAGTCCGGAACCGCGCGACTGCTACGGTCACAGGTTCGAATCCTGCCTCGGGCATTGATGTGTGTGATGTCTTAGGTTAGTTAGGTTTAAGTAGTTCTAAGTTCTAGGAGACTGATGACCTCAGATGTTAAGTCCCATAGTGCTCAGAGCCATGTGAAACATTTTTTTTTTAAACTAAAATGCCGGAAAGGCATTTCATTGTGGCAATGTGTTACTCATTTAATAATAGGTGAGCAGATGTACATTTGAAGGAAACAAGTAGGATATTCAGATGTTACCAAAACGTTCACACTGAAGGGTCGTTAGCATGAGGGGCACCCAGAAGGTCCCAGTGGAAACCCTGTTGACAGTAAAGAATGAGTTTATTGAAGATGAAGTGTTGCAACTCAGCAAGGCAAACACACTAGTATCTGTCGTCCCTGTCAGGTGACATATGGACAGCGACTTTCACCGTGGATTCCGAGCTGGCTCCTTGCAATTTTGACGGCAGGCGCGTGGTAGACCTAGAGCATTTAAAGTGCCTCGCTGCTTCCCACCGCGGCGTGGAGCCCCGGTGGTCTCTCGTTCTGTACGCGTCACAGAGATGTGTTGTGCGGAGACGGCTGTGTGTGGGGTGCGACTTGACTTGCATCCCGCTGACAAGAATCAGATGGCAGCTGGCGCTGACGCGCTGAGTCCCACTAGGAACTCACCAGCAGCCGTGTCAGGCACCCGTGGCAGGCATTCCGGCGAAGAACTTAGTGCTGGCGGCAGATGCTGCCCCATTCCGAATCCGTGGCTACTGCTGATTGTGCCCAGCCGTTTCGCCGGCCGGCGCTGTGGTGGTATTTCTGGTCTCTGACGACAAGAACTGATCCCAATTAACATACACAAAGAATGCGTTTCTCGGCAAAAGAAGTCGATGGCTTGAACTGGCTGGTTCCAATGGCTCTGAGCACTATGGGACTCAACTTCTGAGGTCATTAGTCCCCTAGAACTTAGAACCAGTTAAACCTAACTAACCTAAGGACATCGCAAACATCCATGCCCGAGGCAGGATTCGAACCTGTGACCGTAGCAGTCGCGCGGTTCCGGACTGAAGTGCCTAGAACCATTCGGCCACCGCGGACGGCTCGTATGCTAACAACTGCGTGTATTGAACAGATACGAAATGAGGCGATTTTTCCCACAGAATGCGAAAGAAAATGAGTATACTGAATATTCTGATTACAAGACGTTACAAGATGATTGGGTATGTTTTAGGATGTCAGGGAATAAATTCCGTGGTATTACAGTGCCCAAAAACTATGTTGGAAGAAGGAAGTTTGAATATATTCAACAGACAGTTAAGGACATTGGGTGCAACAGATAGCAAAAGGTAGTTGTGGCGGACCGCATCTAACCATTAAGAAGACAGAAGAGAACGTCTCAACCTGGACGGTTCAGCTGAAAGGCGAACTGACTTGCAAAGTCGTCCTCGAGCAGTGTTTATTGAAATTGTGGATATTATGCGATCCACAGCACCTTCATCCTCGACCACACTTGATGCTTCACCTTGAATGCCACTAGTTATACAAAATAATGCGATAATACGACGCGGACTAGATTTTTTGAAATGAGATGAGAATTGGAAAGGCCAAGACATGGGCGTCCAGAAGGTTCAATTGTATATAATGTTTACAACGCTTCCGGGTAGTAATGCTGACTTTTTCAGATCGAAGAAGTACCTGCTGGTGACGCCTCTTCACAAAAGCTTGTTGTATAGCCATCGCTGGCCGGCGAAAGCTATCACTGGAAGAGTGGTCTGTCATGAAGCGACACTGAGAGCTACGAAGCAGCTTTTGGGATTCCATGACGTGACGATGCGGTGGTTGACTATTGTTTCCAAAGCCTTTCGTATGCAACTGGTAGAAGAAAGCTGCCGTAGTTACTTGATTGTGTTTGATTCATCCTGGGCTTGACAGTGCAAATTACGATATTTCTGTTTCTGTGTGTCGGGAACTTTTCTTTCCCTGATGACTTAATTCAAAAAGATCGTGATGGATTTCATTGGCGATTACGGATACTTACAAATAAAAAGATGTATCGTACTGACACTGTGATTCGTCTACTGATATAGGCTGACTTAATGTTCTAACGTAGCCAGTTGTCTGTTCAGAGAAAGGTTCACCTCGCTGAGTATCGACCTTGAAGTGTTTCGTTTGAGTTCTGTCACCCAGGTAGTTATATGCAGCTCAGACTGTAGTCACTGGAAAACTGATCCTTGCCTACTTCCCACTGGGCCATGTGCAACAGTCGGACTATTTTCGAGAGATCACTAGCAAGGAACTGTCCAAAGCTGCGCAATGAAAACAAGATGACCACTGACAAAAGAAGATAAATACGTCAAAGAGCCGCCTCAGTTGCGAAAAGTTACTGGTCTTTACCCAGGTTTCAGCTAGAGTAATCTAGTTTTTTTCAGAAGCATAAAATAAACTAATACGTGCCAGAATAAGGCACAGTCAAACATAAAACGCTGAAATACCATGATACCATGTCATACTATGTTACTTAGCTGAGGAACAGCCCCGACCCCACTTTATGGAAAGCGGTCGGTTAGCCGCGGACGCTGCGTTGGAACTCTGCTAAGTAATGTAGCTTGACATGGTACCACGGTACTTTAGCTTTTTATGTTTGAACGTGCCTTATTCTGGCATGTATTAGTTTATTTTATATGGTTCTCGGGCAAGACGTCGGATGTCATAGTGAAAACTCCACAATATTTCGTCAGCGCAACTGGCCGACATCTTCAGGTGCGACGAACACACTGCTAAGGCAGGACCAGGAGAGGAGAGAGCGCTCCAGACGTCGGATTTGAAACCTACATGTTTTTGGCGATATGTGGACGACACCTTTGTTATCTGGCCTCACGGGATTGCATCGCTGAATGTTTTTCTTGGGCATCTTCAAAATGGTTCAAATGGCTCTGAGCACTATGGGACTCAACTGCTGTGGTCATAAGTCCCCTAGAACTTAGAACTACTTAAACCTAACTAACCTAAGGACATCACACACATCCATGCCCGAGGCAGGATTCGAACCTGCGACCGTAGCGGTCGTGCGGTTCCAGACTGTAGCGACTTTAACCGCTCGGCCACTCCGGCCGGCCTTGGGCATCTTAACTCGCTTCATCCCAACATCAAGTTTACGATGGAAATGGAGAAAAACGGCGAACTTCCATTCCTTGACGTGTTGGTACGGAGAAAAGAAGAGCCGGCCGCGGTGGTCTTGCGGTTCCAGGCGCTGCAGTCCGGAACAGCGGGACTGCTACGGTCGCAGGTTCGAATTCTGCCTCGGTCATGGATATGTGTGATGTCCTTAGGTTAGTTAGGTTTAAGTAGTTCTAGGTTCTAGGGGACTGATGACCTAAGATGTTAAGTCCCATAGTGCTCAGAGCCATTTGAACCATTTTTAGAAAAGAAGATGGCACGTTAGGTCACTCAGTGTACCGTAAACCAACACATACGGACTTATACTTACAGGCCGCCAGCTGTCACCATCCTTCGCAACGAAGTGGCGTACTGAGGACGTTGGTCCACAGAGCAGGAGCCATATCAGACTCTGACAGCTTATCCAATGAGCTACTCCATCTGCGTACCATTTTCCAACAAAATGGGTACTCCGAACTGGAGATTCGCCGTGCCTTACAACCAAAGCGGGTTACCCAACGTGAGGAAGTGGAAGAAGGCGAAGAACAAAGGGGAATGGTCATCTTGCCATACATCGGCGGTGTCTCTTCAAATATAGGAAGACTATTGAAGAGGCATAAAGTTAAATGTGTTTTTCGTCCGCCGGCAAAACTCTGAGCTCTCTTGGGCTCATCTAAGGACAGCCTTGGCCTAAGAAGACCCGGTGTTTACGAGATTCCTTGTAGCTACGGCATGTCGTACATCGGACAAACTTGTCGCACTGTAGAAGAGAGATGCACTGAACACCGACGCTACACTCGTCTGGAGCAACCAGAAAAGTCTGCTGTGGCCGAGCATTGTCTCAGTACAGACCATTCTATGAATTACCTACACACAAAAACTCTCGCATCGACGAGTTCGCACTGGGACAGTGTTATTAAGGAAGCAGTGGAAATACGTAGCTCGACGAATCTTGTAAACAGAGACATGGGCTTTCAGCTTAGTTCAGCATGGGATCCAGCACTGGCCATATATAAGTCGCTTCGAGCAGAGAGGAATACTTTTGGTCATAAGACGGACGACGATTCGCCAGCAACATAAATATTCTGTTGACAACGGGAGGATAATCAAGGCACCTACGTGGACGCGCAGTACTGCTTGCGGCTTCCGACAGAGGTCGCTGGGGCTGCCGATGGCAGCGCAGAGCAGCGGCGGCAGCCTCCGCGCGTGCGCCGAAGTATTTGGTTCTTCATCCTGTAGGTGGCGTTACTGTTCTTCCAGCTATCAGTTGATATCGTCGCTATTGGCCATCGAATTTGGCGCCTCCACGCATGCGCACTTCCTGCCTAAAACTGGCATAAATGGGGAGCCCTGGTCCTGCCTTAGCCCCCACCTCCAGACAATCCAAGCCAAGGCACGCTCCCGACTCAGTCTCCTCAAGCTCGTCTCCGGCCGTACGTGGGGTCTGGACCCCTCCACCATCCTCCACACCTATAAGTCCCTCATCGGCCCTATCCTTTGTTATGCCCATCCGGCTTGGATCTCCGCCCCCCCTACCTTTTATAAATCCCTCCAAATCCTTGAACGTCATGCTCTCTGCCTCGCCTATCACATCCGTCTCCCCTCCCCCACGCGGATCCTTTACGATCTCATCCCCTTCCCCCTTCTCCTCCTTTTCCTTGAAAGGATACAGATCCTGTACACCTCCCGCAAACTCGATCCTCCTCACCCGCTCGTCTCCCCGATCCTCTACCACCCCCGCCCGCTGCCGCGCCTGTATTCCCACGATCCACCCGGTCTCCATCTCTCCACCCTTCTTACCCTCTCCCAAGGTGGCTTCTGCCAGTTCCCCCTCCCTGATGATGCCATCCTCCCCTCCATCTACCCCTCCTACCAACTTTGATCCTCCCGCCCTCCTCCTGTGTTTGCTCCTCTGGGCACCATCCCTCCCTTCTCTCCCTTTTCCCTCCCTCCTCCTTTTCTCCCCCCTCCTCCCCCTGGGCCTCCCCTCCCCTGTCCCTCTCCTCCTGCCCCCGTTTCCTCAGCCATTGGCATCCTTTTTCTCCCCTCTCCCCCACCTCACCCCTGTTCCCCTCTTGGCAGGTCCCCGGACTCGCACACGCTACGTGGACATTCGCGCGCCGGAGATCACCGCCATCAGTGTTTCGTGTGTGCCGTCGTGTTTAAGTGTTCAGTGTTCACCGTCACACTCCCTCGTTCACCAGTGCCATCGTCATCTTCAGTGTTCGTGCGTCGTCTCATCAGTTAGCAGTGTGGATTATCGACGAGTGTGAACGGCTCTGTGTTTGTCTCTATGTGTCTCCTGTTTTATTGCCCACCGTTCTGTAACTTGTGTCTTCTCACTGTCTTTGCTGCTTGTGTCTTCTATGGCTGAAGAGCAGCGTAGTGTGCTGCTGACAGCCTGCCTGTTGTGCAGGCTTTAAAATAAATAACAATAAAGTAAAAAAAAAAGAAAAACCTGCCTTAGCAGTGTGTTCGTCGCACCTGGTCGGCCAGTTGCGCTGACGAAATATTGTGGAGTTTTCACTATGACATCTGACATCTCGGACATCTCGCCCTAGAACCATATATACAACATGTCCGTCGGGAAAGCCTTAAGCAACACAGTTTATTTTATGCTTCTGAAGAAGGCTAGATTACTCTAGCTGAAACCTGGGTAGAGATCAGTAACTTTTCGCAACTGAGGCGGTTCTTTGACGTATTAATTTATCACAGTTGCTGGCAGAGCTGCAACACGTTAAAAATTCTTAAAGAAGGTTAAGGAATACCACAGCACGTTCTATTCATTATAGAGCAAGTAGAGGTGGAATGAACTGAAAACAATTTGTTGTGTCAGAGCGTCTGGAGCATTCTCTGGGAGTGGGACAGAAAGAACTTATGCTGTTGTAAATACATTCTTATCTATTCTGTGAGTCTCTGTCTCTCTTTCCCTCTCTCTCTCTCTCTCTCCCTCTCTCTCTCTCTCTCTCTCTATTCAGGTGCTTCACTGATGATTCCCATATCCTGAAAGAATCCATGTATCATCATAGCGCTGAAATGTGGGGAGCAGTGGTACTAAGTCCTCAGCTACTGTGTTAGGAGACTTCAAAAAGCAAGTTACACATTACTGTCGTAAGCCAAGTACTTTTTATTGAATGCTGCACAGCGCTCCATAGTCACAGAGATACATGACGCTGGTTTCCGGCTCTGTCAACAATGGTTCGACCGTTCTACCAATAGTTCAATTTCTCGGCGATAAACATTCCCTCCACGGTCACGGAGCCATTAGAGAACCGCTGTGTGAACGTCCTCGTCGTTGGAAAACCTCTTTCCCAACAAATGGTCTTCCTGTATTTCCTGCACATTTCTCTCTGTGGTCGATGTCGTTGCTTTCATTCTCTGTCAGTATCACCCACGTCTGTGCGGCCTTGGTCAAATTGTTGGCACCATTTCACTAAGGCTAGTCGCGACAACCCTTTTGGTCCATATACCGCCAGAATTTCACGGTGAGCATGCGTGCAGTTTAGATGTCGTCGAGTCCGGTGCACTTAACCTCTGATGTACGTTTCCAGTTGCCACATCATTTCATTCCCACACTGCGATTCACCCGTAGTCTGTCACGCACCGGACTTGTGTCTACAGGAAACCCAAAACATATGCTCTCGTCTGACAATGTGCCACTCTTATTCCGCAACGGTAATTGCGTCGGACGTGAGCAACTTCCGTTCTGAGGTCGCTACGTATCACAGAGGTATTAAACACATTCCCAACAAAGACAGTGTTCCTTTCGATGCACCCCGATACAACTCAGAGAGCATGAATAGCATGGCGTCCGCTCCCCATCAATTACTGAATAGCACGTGACGTCAAGAGCGCCCATGGAAATGGGGATAACCTCAATCATATCCACTGACAATAATAGTGCTAAGTCTCTCTAAGCTGTCCTACTCTATAAATACCTTGCATCGATGCTACGGAGGTACAGGAACGAAAATAACGTATATGCAAGTCGAAAGGAAAACTCTGATTTGTTGGGATTCTGTTAAACTGCTGTGTATTTGTTAAGAAGTCCATATTCAACTATCTACAGGGTGTACATAGAGTCTGGGAACACTTTCAATTACACTCCTGGAAATTGAAATAAGAACACCGTGAATTCATTGTCCCAGGAAGGGGAAACTTTATTGACACATTCCTGGGGTCAGATACATCACATGATCACACTGACAGAACCACAGGCACATAGACACAGGCAACAGAGCATGCACAATGTCGGCACTAGTACAGTGTATATCCACCTTTCGCAGCAATGCAGGCTGCTATTCTCCCATGGAGACGATCGTAGAGATGTTGGATGTAGTCCTGTGGAACGGCTTGCCATGCCATTTCCACCTGGCGCCTCAGTTGGACCAGCGTTCGTGCTGGACGTGCAGACCGCGTGAGACGACGCTTCATCCAGTCCCAAACATGCTCAATGGGGGACAGATCCGGAGATCTTGCTGGCCAGGGTAGTTGACTTACACCTTCTAGAGCATGTTGGGTGGCACGGGATACATGCGGACGTGCATTGTCCTGTTGGAACAGCAAGTTCCCTTGCCGGTCTAGGAATGGTAGAACGATGGGTTCGATGACGGTTTGGATGTACCGTGCACTATTCAGTGTCCCCTCGACGATCACCAGTGGTGTACGGCCAGTGTAGGAGATCGCTCCCCACACCATGACGCCAGGTGTTGGCCCTGTGTGCCTCGGTCGTATGCAGTCCTGATTGTGGCGCTCACCTGCACGGCGCCAAACACGCATACGACCATCATTGGCACCAAGGCAGAAGCGACTCTCATCGCTGAAGACGACACGTCTCCATTCGTCCCTCCATTCACGCCTGTCACGACACCACTGGAGGCGGGCTGCACGATGTTGGGGCGTGAGCGGAAGACGGCCTAACGGTGTGCGGGACCGTAGCCCAGCTTCATGGAGACGGTTGCGAATGGTCCTCGCCGATACCCCAGGAGCAACAGTGTCCCTAATTTGCTGGGAAGTGGCGGTGCGGTCCCCTACGGCACTGCGTAGGATCCTACGGTCTTGGCGTGCATCCGTGCGTCGCTGCGGTCCGGTCCCATGTCGACGGGCACGTGCACCTTCCGCCGACCACTGGCGACAACATCGATGTACTGTGGAGACCTCACGCCCCACGTGTTGAGCAATTCCGCGGTACGTCCACCCGGCCTCCCGCATGCCCACTATACGACCTCGCTCAAAGTCCGTCAACTGCACATACGGTTCACGTCCACGCTGTCGCGGCATGCTACCAGTGTTACAGACTGCGATGGAGCTCCGTATGCCACGGCAAACTGGCTGACACTGACGGCGGCGGTGCACAAATGCTGCGCAGCTAGCGCCATTCGACGGCCAACACCGCGGTTCCTGGTGTGTCCGCTGTGCCGTTCGTGTGATCATTGCTTGTACAGCCCTCTCGCAGTGTCCGGAGCAAGTATGGTGGGTCTGACACACCGTTGTCAATGTGTTCTTTTTTCCATTTCCAGGAGTGTATTTATTGGACAAGAACAAAACATTGTACAGATATCACACACATATCATTTTGAAGAGAAACCATGAAAGTTTTTTTTTCCATACATACCGCCACAGCGTAGTTTGGTAATTTGCCAGTAGTCAGCGCTAGTCGCAAACATGGCTAGTTCATGTGCGTAGCAAGCTTTCTGTGTGTAGGAGTTCGACAAGAACAAGTGTGGTACAGCTGTTCAACGGATGTTTAGAACCAAGCACGGTAAGAAGCCACAATCAAGGAAGGCCATTAATCACTGGCACAACAAATTGGTTACGACGGGTTGCTTATGCCAGGCAAAGAGAAGCGGACGTCCCAGTGTGAGGGAAGTGAATATGGAGCGCGTACGAGAGACATTCATAAGGAGTCCAAAGAAATCGGTGCGTCGTGCAAACTGCGTCGCGAACTCGAAATGGCTCCAATGACAGTGTTGAAAGTCCTGCTACAGAAACCGTCTGTGAAACCATTAAAATTGGAGCTAGTGCAAAAGCTCAATGACGACGACAAAGAGAAGCGTTTTGAGTTTTGTTCACAATTGCAACAACTCAATGAGAATGGGGATATCATTGTTGATAGCTAAATTTTTATCGACGAAACCACTTTTCACACTAATGGGAAAGTGAACAGGCATAATTGTCGAATCTGGGGCACAAACCATCCACATGAATGCACTGAATCTGAGCGTGATCCCCAAAAGGTAACTGTTTTTTGTGCCTTGTCACATCGAATACTGTACGGGCCATTCTTCTTCGCCGAGAGTACTGTCGCTGGATATTCCTACTTGGACATATTGCAGCAATGGCTGATGCCTCAAATGCAATTGGACTCTCCGTTAACCCTTCAGCTGGATTGGGCTCCAACCCAAGCCATTTTCATCGTGAACTTCGTGGGTACCTGAACACGGAGCTGCCACATCGAAGGATCGGCCATGCTACAGAAGGGGTCATCTATTTCATGAAATGGCCTCCTTGATCACCAGATCTCACTCATTGTGACTTTTTTCTGTGGGGACACATTAAAGATATGGCGTATGTACCGCCTCTACCCCGCGATGTACGAGACCATGCACGGGTTCCCGGGTTCGATTCCCGGCGGGGTCAGGGATTTTCTCTGCCTCGTGATGACTGGGTGCTGTGTGATGTCCTTAGGTTAGTTAGGTTTAAGTAGTTCTAAGTTCTAGGGGACTGATGACCATAGATGTTAAGTCCCATAGTGCTCAGAGCCATTTGAACCATTTATTTATTTATTTATTCATTTTTATTTTTTTATTTTTTATTTTTTTTAATGTACAAGAGCTCCGGGAGAGAATACGGGAAGCGACTGCCACAGTCGACGATACCATGCTTTGACGGGCATGGCAAGAATTCGAATACCGTACTGACGTCTGCCAGGACACTCATGGTTCTCATATCGACTGTTTATAAGAAAACTTTCAGAGTTTCTCTTCAAAATGCTGTATGTATGACATCTGTAGAATGTTTAGTTCTTGTGCAATAAATAATTGGAAGTATTCCTCGTTTTTATGAACACCCTGTAGTTCGACGCACTCTGGAGTACGACGCCGAAGAAATTCAAGATCGTGCTTCTAAGATCGAAGAGATCGGCGATCTATCGTGATATTGTAAGTAAGATTATCTGGGATTCGAAATGGTAATCGTCAGGTAATAGGTCCCATTGCTTTGACGAAGCCTTTCAAGCAAATTAGTAGAAAGGTTATTCCAGACACATTGCGTAACAGTTTTTTCTAAATGTGGCGTCACGTCGGGAACGCGAGAATAAAGCACTTTCCTCCACACCCTCTACAGTGGCGTGAGCAACTTGAGCTGCATGTAGATACGTAATGTTGCATCAGAGTGATTCGATTTTATTTAGGACTTTCACGATTAATTTAAGCACGCGATGTGTGTTTGATTACAGAAATGTAGGTCAACAAGATGTAAAATGAGCCACAACTATTTATTGGTACGAATATAATTATGTCCGAAAATGCATACTACATTCCAACCAAATGATATAGAAGCCGCGAATAATATTTCGGCTGTAGCAGTGGCGCCAGAATTTGTCTGTGTGCACGGTTCACATAACGGGTTTTGGACAACAAATTTGGAATTTTATGATGATCTCGATGTCAATTAAAACTCATTTATACAGGCACCATGCATGAAATTTAGTCCTATTAACATAAATTAAATCGACATTACTTTCAGTTCCTCCCGTCAAAAGAGAAGTTTTTATATAACTGTAAAAAGGCCCTAAAATCTCAAAAAAATTTCATAGTGCGCATAAATAAGTAAAAATAAAATAATGAAGAATTTTAAAGGGTGGTCAGAAAGAGTCTGGAAAGACTGTAAGAGTGTTACAGGTTAGATTTCGCTGAGACACAGCTGTTAACAAAAAATTTGATACGTTGCGCCATTTCCGAGTTAATTAGCACTGACGTTAGGCAATCGGCTCGTTGTGCGCGAAATTTCAAGCTCTGCGTCAGATATAATTGGTGTTAGTTGTTTTCGTAGCGTAGAGCTACGAGACTGCTCAGCTTCTGGATCGGGTTCGATCCCTACTATCGTCCCATTATAAGTTTTTGAATCAGTCTCTTGTGCGCGCAGCGGCCTGATTGGTTAACTCCAATGCTAATTAACTCAGAAATGGGACAACATACAGAAATTCTTTCTTAACAATTAATTTTCTGCACAACCTATTCTGCAAACCAGTTATAAGTTTTTCAGACTATTCCTGACCGTACCATATATGTTACGTTCTTTTCAAATGAATAAGTGGTTCATGCATTTATTAAGGCTCGAACATCAGATCTGGATCTTCTAATATATACTTGACTATTCAAAACAGATTTTAAGCTGCCTACAAGCTTTTGAACAAACAGATTCACAAGTTGTAAATATCACAGATTGTACTTAATACACACATCAAAAGAAGTTTTGTATCACCTCAGTTCCGGGAGTTCCGGAACCTCTACAGAAATTTGGAATAAACGTAAACATCATTTCCGCCCTTTTTATTGCTCGTGAAAACCACACATTCATTGTTGTACCACCATACAGCAAGACCTCCACAGGTGGTGGTATAGCTTTCTGTGCACACCGGTACCTCTAATACACGGTAGCACGTTCTCTTTCATTGACACATGCCTGTATTCGACATGGGATACTATACACAAGTGAAGCAAAGCACTGTCCCACTCCTCAACAGCTATTCAGCGTAGACCCCTCAGAGTGGTTGGTGGGTCACGTCATCTATAAACAGACCTTTTCAATCTATCCCAGGCGTGTTCGATAGAGTTCATGTCTGGAGAACATGCTGGCCACTCTAGTTGAGCGATGTCGTTATCCTGAAGGAAGTCATTCACAACATGTGCAATTTGCCTCGCCAATATGCTTGTAAGGCGTCGTGGTCTCCTGACCTTCATTGCTTACATATTCCGCCCTCACAGTCATATTCCGCACATCAAGACGCTTCATTCGAACCCAAACTCGATATGATAAAGTCAATGTTGTATGAATTCATGTAACTGATATGCAAATAACAAGTAAATCGCAAACGCGCACCGAGATTGAAATACTTGAGGCTGACGTACACACACACACACACACACACACACACACACACACACACACATACACACACACATTCAAGACACGACGGTCACAAAAGCTTCTAGTTCGGGAGAGGCAAAGCGCACGTCAGGAGGCCAGTCCCTTCAGAGGACGAGTCAACCTATCTACGTCGGTCAGTGACTGCCCATAGAGCACAAAGCGTTTGCCCGAGTGAAAGGCAGAACGACCCTGTGTTCAGCTTAAAAGCAAATTCCGCTACATTGTGTGGGAGCGCCCAGCCTACGCATTCTTTACAAACATAGCACGCAGTTTCAGAGGTTTTCAAAGAGAGACAGCAAACGCCAAACGCCGATGCTACAGATTTCCGGATTGGTCGCCTAAAACGAAACGTCATTCTCCCGTTTTAGAAGAGCAATGCTGATTGGCAGACGATATTCCTGACGCCATGAGCTGAAGAAGTATTGGAAGAAACCGAAAGATATACTCCTTCACGTCTGGCATGGAGAGGGGCCGTTCCGTTGTCGCTCTTGGAGCGAGAACATGTAACGAGAGCGTGTGCGCTCGTACATGTATTCAAAGAGCGAGGAACAAGTCTCTCCTCAGTACTTCACTGGGAGAGCACCTCTGTCGAGAGCGAATCGGAGTGCGACTCTATAGTGAGTCCTTGCAATTAAGTGTTGTTCACTGTGTTGGCCGGCACACTTATTGTGCAGTGTGAACGGACAGAGTTATAGTTAAACGCCTGCGGTGGACTGGTTATCTGACCAGTGTACCAAGCCAATAGTTAGACTAGGGGCTAATAGGAGTCCTTGACTTCATCAGGGCGTAGGGAGAGTTTGTTTGGCGAAGGTCAATACAGATAGAACGAGAGGTATCTTATTTGTCAGCAGCGAGCGGCGCAGACAGCAGTCATCGCAGCTTACGGTACTGTATGCTACAGCTACTGCGAGCCCCATATTTCCTCCACAACAGTACACTTCACTGCATTTCACAGGCGACAGCCTAGACCGTACCTAGCAACATTCTAACGGATAATTATTCAAGTTGAGTAGGTGCGGCTCTCAGCCATTCTGCCAACTCAATAACAATCTTAAATTTTGTATAGAAATTTCATTAGCGAATCCTAACCTTAATAGGTAACTCCACATTTCAAAAAGAACCTGGACGTCTGTCTGACTTCTGTAGTAGTGTGGAGGTGGAAATTGCATCTTGCAGGAGCCACAGGGTAAAGGGTACATCTCAGATTAATCCGTTGCACAGAATGACAGAATAGCACCCACACGTCGCTCACATGCTGCCGATGTGGTTGCACTATCGGTCGAAGGATGTCAATCCCGTATCGTACAGCCTTTACGCCGCCTTCCATGACCACCAGTGGCTTACATCAGCCCCACATAATTCCGCCCGAAAACAACAGGGAACCTCCATCTTGCTGCACTCGTTGGACAGTGTGTCTAAGGCGCTCAGACTGACCGGGTTGCCTCCAAACACATATCCGACAATACAACACAGAAGTTGCGCATCATTGAGCCTATTGCGCACAATTTGAGTCGTAACACGACGCGCCATGGCTGCATGAAAAGCATTATTCAACATGGTGGCGTTGCTGTCAGGGTTCCTCCGAGCCATAGTCCGTAGCTAGCTGTCACCCACTGCATTATTAGCCCTTGGGCGGCCTGAAAGAGGCATGTTATCGACAGTCCCTGTCTCTCTGTATCTCCTCCTTGTCGGGATAACATGGTTCATTCTGAGACGCCTAGACGCTTCCCTTGCTGAGAGCCCGTCCTGGCACAAAGTAACAATGTGGACGCGATCTAACCGCGGTATTGACCGTCTAGGCATGGTTGAACTACAGACAACACGGGCCATGTACCTCCTTCCTTGTACAATGACTGGATCTGGTCGGCTTCAGACCACCTCCGTCTAATAGTCGCTGCTCATGCATAATTTGTTTACATCTTTGGGCGAGTTTAGTGACATCTCTGAACAGTCAAAGTGACTGTGTCTGTGATACAATACCCACAGTGAAGGTCTATCTTCCAGAGTTCAGGGAACTGGGGTGATGAAAAACTTTCTTTGATGTGTGTAATTTCCTATTTCAAACACAGGTGTGTGTCTTTCAGTCACTGATCCAATTTGTAACACGTGATTACGACACTAGAACGTTATTTGGGATCAGCGTAGCCAAAATAAAAATAAATTAAACTGAACAGCACGATATTTTCTGAAACATGGTCTCAGCTGATTCCTCCACTCAGTCCACCCTTGCTAGTCCAAGGTTTTGTCTGCCACAAACCACCTCGCTGTAGATGAAACTTTAGTCTTTCACTTCCTTCAGCACTTTTCTGTAGACAGTTTGCGATGATATTAAACACACCAACATCATTCGCCAGAATTATTATCAGTTGATCGTTATTTGTCTCAAGGAAGGTGAGAATTAATGATAGGCAGGTAGAAGCACTTACACAGCCTGCAAATTCCATGTAGGTGCCGACTCCAGTACCAGTAAACAGATTTGGAGCATCCAAAACTTCCGGTAAACACGCCTATGTCAGCTACGAGGGCATTTGGTAATCCACTCCTTAGGTTCCTCGGCACTGCAAGCGAAACACAGGTCAACATGGTCTCTGCATATCCTTCTCAGTTTACGCCAACACAGACACGTGCTGAACACGGTTCTGGAAGCAAAATTTTCTGAATTCCTTAGAAACAACTCAGAAGGCATTATCACTGACCAAGGTTTAGGATGTGCCAAACACCGAAAATATTCTGGTAAAATGTTGAACGGTCAACCTGGCCGGAACTTCCCGACTTGGAATGAGCCATGAAAAATGGGTAAAAGCATCTACTACTACAAGGATATACCTATGTCAGTTCCTGGCACGGGGCAATGGCATACATAGAGCGATCTTCTAGAGTGGAGCACAAAAGTCCTTTTGAAGAGTTGGGATTCGGTTTAGCAATTTTACTTTTTTGATAATCCCCCACCAAACGCCGAACATCCTTATACAACGAGGGCCTGGAGACATGCTGTCCAGTCTTAACAAGGATCTTATAGAGACCCAAATGTCCCCCTACAACGAAATTATGAAAATAACTGAAGACAGCAGGTACCAGTTAATTAGGGAGAAAAATTTTAATTGCCTTGCCTTGACTACCTTTACGGCAAACAATCCCTTTGTTCCATGTACGATCGTGGATCTACTCTCCGTCTTGAAAACGGCATTTAATGGAACAAATGAGAGCGTCTAGGTCTTGTTTAAGTTTGAGATCAGAAAATTGGTGATGGAGATCCGCTGCCCCACAGTGCTCATGTTGCTCGAACATTCTGCCGAGGGCATGGTCCACTTCGTTCTCAGTGCCTCTAATACACCTAACAGTGAATTTAAAAGCCGATATACGGAGAGCCCACTGCGCGATTCTATTAGTTTTCCTGGGGCGCCACAGGACCTAGCTCAATGCGCGATAATCAGTTTCGAGTTGAAACTCTCCACACAAAAGAGAACACCGAGGGCGTCAAATTCATATATCGAATACTTTAATTCGGCAGGGGATAATCCTCTCGAAGCAAGGCTAAAGGACACCTTTGATCTTCAAACTCCTGCAAATGTACACCTGAATCGCTGGAGTTCGAAGCATCAGTTTGAAGTATAAATGGACGTTCAAAATTTGGAATCCCCAGGATCAAATTAATCGCAAGACCATCAACTATCAACACGTTAATGAGCTACGAAAATACCAGAATGCTGAGTTTGCTGAACACTCCACACATCAGAGGCAACATTTGTCCGCCGGCCGAAGTGGCCGAGCGGTTCTTCGCGCTACAGTCTGGAACCGCGCGACCGCTACGGGCGCAGGTTCGAATCCTGCCTCGGGCTTGGATGTGTTTGATGTCCTTAGGTTCGTTAGGTTTAAGTAGTTCTAAGTTCCAGGGGACTGATGATCTGTGAAGTTAAGTCCCGTAGTGCTCAGAACCATTTGAACCATTTTTTGCGACATTTGTCCGATAACATCACATATCTGCTCGGGAGCACACAAGGAAGGAATTTACAGACGGCACGAAACTTAAGATACCATTGATAAGAAAAAGGAACGTACTTACACAATCAAGAAGCACACAAATAGGATCGTGATTAAATTGTACACAAATGTAAGAGTGTTTATCGCCCACTAGCAGCCTAATAAGAGCGCACAGTCTAGGTAGTTTAGTCGTATTTACGCTACACAGCCAACGAACTTCACAACAAGCTTTCTTGTACAGGCGAACACTGACATTAACCCAAATTAAGGGTGCAACAAACTTAAAATTCATAGATCAAATTTTCAATAAAATACGTTGTACAAGATCTAATTAACGTATTTAAAGAGTTTTTAAAACACGAAATCTTGGTCATAAAATTCAGCCCCCAAATTTCATGGAGGTGCTGGCCTCAGTACAAATAAACGGAACCTGAGCACGCAGGACATCCGGTAAACACGCCTCTAACAGCTCTGCGGGTTTTTAGTAATCCTCTCCTTACATTCCTCGGCAATGCAAGCCAAACACAGGCCAACATGACTGCTTCATATCCTTTCCAGTTGACGCCAATACAGAGACAGATGGTTGGCGACAAAAGGCCTCCTTTCCGCTTCGTTGCTCCACTGATACTCATCTCTTGATGCTAACTGTCTTACTGACCTAGCGGACCCAGCAAGCCGGCCCTACAGGCCGCACCATAGGGAGCTGCGCTCTCTGGGCAACATCTTGGAGCCAAAGATATGAGCATATAGATATCGATACTGTGCGACAGCTCAGGAACTATGTCGATATCTCCCGCTTATCTGAGCTATTGTTTTTGTGTTACTACTATGTACTCTCCAGTTCTCGTTTCTATCTGTTCTTTCTACCGAATATCAAATTTCACGCCAAAGAACGACGTTAGAATAAAGATTAGTATTTACGTCCAGTAGACGAAGAGGGCAGTAGAGACGAAGCAGATATTCGAAATGTTAATAAATGTAGAAGGCAACCGGCTCGTCTCCTCCAGAAGAGCCATTCACGCAATTGTTTTGAACTATTCGCGGAACCTCCGAAAATTTAAATCTGGTTGGCTGGCCGATGCACTGAACTGCGGTCCCCCCAAATGCAAGGCCAATGCCGTCAGCATTGCGCCACCTCGCTCAGCAACAACGTTAAAGCTTTATGTTACCAGGTTGTAGGTCAGAGGCTCGTTTATCATCGTAGCAATGTAATTTACTTTATGTCTAGCATACGAAGAGAATACCTGCAGTATACTTAATGACTAGAAATACAGTGAAAAGCCAAAAAGTTATGACCGAGCGATATGGCACCGTGGTTAGCACATTGTATTCGCATTCGGGAGAGCGACGCTTCCATCCCACGTTACACCATCCTGATTCTGGTTTTCCGTGATGTCCCTAAATCGCTTCCGGTTAATGTCAGGAGGGTTCCTTCGGAAGGGCACGGCCGACTCCCTTCCCGATTCTTTTCTAATTCGATGGGACAGATGACGTCGCTGTTTGGTACCTTCTCCCAAAATGAATCAAATAAAAAGTTATCACTACCGCCCACCGCAACTTTGGATTCCGCTTGGAAGGGCTGCGAGCACCTGACGTTGCAATAACAGCATGTAAACAGTACAGACACAGACGAGAGTCACCCTATCGAAGATACGGGTTGCAACATCTACGGAAAGAGGTACAAAGACGGGGTAACTACCACGCGGTGCTAAATGGTTGGACATCCAAGGCACTTCACTGAACTTGGGATTCCGAGGCTTGTCTGCTCTATAAAGTAGGATAGATAGGGATCTGTGGCATTTCTATCGAAAGGAGACAATGCTGGTGTGCACGCAAGTGTTTCGGAGCACACCGTTCGTCATACATTGTTGAACATGGAGCTCCCCAGCAGACCACCCCTACGTGTTCACATATTGGCCCAACGACGTCGTCAATTCCGACTGCAGTAGTGAGGGGACAATCGGGATTCTACCGTCGATCAATGGAAACATTTCGGCTCTTCGGGTAAGTCACATTTTTGCACTATGGCGCTGTGGTCTGTATAAACGCCGTTATAGAGGTGAAAGGCAGCTCGGAAACTCCTGAGCGCCACGGACGCAGGTTGTTGGGAGCGGTGTTATGCTGTGGGAGACATTCTTCTGCGCTTGGATGGGAACTGTGGTAGTCATCGAAAAAAACACACTGACAGCTGCGAAACACCTTGATCCCTTCATGCTTGTTTTCTCCGTCGGCAAAGTCAGCTCTTAGTATTATGTCTGCGTCTCGAAGCCAGAACCGCGCAACGGTAGTTCAAAAAAATTTTCAAAAGTGTGTGAAAACTTATGGGACTTAACTGCTAAGGTCATCAGTCCCTAAGCTTACACACTACTTAACCTAAATTATGTTAAGGATAAACACACGCAACCATGTTCGAGGGAGGACTCGAACCTCCGCCGAGACCAGCCGTACAGTCCATGAATGCAGCGCCTTAGACCGCTCGGCCGCTACGGTAGTTTTAGGAGCATTATAGTGAAATCACGCTGATGTCTCGCCTACCAAACTCGACTGATGTAAAAAATGTGGACGTAAGCCGTGGGTCGCTATCGGGCGCCACCACTGCGTACTCAAATCAGCGGCCCAATTTTTACGCGAATTACACGACCTGTGCATAGACATCTAATGCCACACACCTCCACAATCCTGCTGACAGACCGTCGATCGTGGAACGCAGAATCAGTCCTGTATTATGTTCCAAAGACTGACGAACAAGCTATTAAGCAGATGGTCATAATGTTTTGTGGAATCAGTGTATGTAGGTAACTTGTAGACTTCGAAAGCTGTGCTACAAAAGAGGAAAAATCCACCACTATAGCGTGCTAGAGGTGTAGGTTTTAAAGACAACATATTTGTCATCCGTGACTGAATACCCAAAATAATGAAGGGAAACCGTTTCTGTAGTGGTGGATGGTCAATGGTCTAGGACAGTCAGTACTGACAAAATTGAGCGTCGGCAATTGAGTCAAAATTGGTAAGGACATCTTCGTTCAGTTCTTGTAAGTGATATACTGGAGCAGAAACGTAGCCCTCCATCAGAAAATAAGATAATTTTCCTGGATGCCATATACAGACCCTTAAACAACTACAGGAAGCTTGTATGCTTCCAGTTGGGTTTTGGCAGGGAAGGCTTTCATTGTGCAAATATTTCTGATAGGCATAGCAGAACAAAAATGAATTTGCGTGAATTTGAGGAGTTGTAAGAAACATCCACTTTACTTCAAAACGAATAAACCAACGGCACTCGCAGCCCTATGCCGTGCACTGGGCATGTGGACCTACACTATTATGATAATTCACAAATACATCAAATAATGACACATTTTATAGAATGAAGGGTCGTGACTTCGCCAGATGCGTAAAAGTCCAGCGGCTGAAGTTTGTACTGAAAAAAATCATGCATAGAAACGCAACGTAAACTGTTCTCAGTGATTGGTTATAGTTTTGGGATTAATAAGAATTCTGGAAAGGTACTACCACTGCTGAAGGTAATCTGTAAAATCTGCACTGAATGACCGCGTTGTAACTGCTAGCCGGCCGGGGTGGCCGAGCGGTTCTAGGCACTACAGTCTGGATCCGAACGACCGCTACGGTAGCAGGTTCGAATCCTGCCTCGGTTATGGATGTGTGTGATGTCCTTAGGTTAGTTAGGTTTAATTAGTTCTAGGTTCTAGGCGACTGATGACCTCAGAAGTTAAGTCGCATAGTGCTCAGAGCCATTTTTTGTAACTGCTAAGTGCAGTTGGGTACAAACTAGTTTACACAGGAAAGTGGTGCCAAGGAAAGATAGTATAAATCCACATAAGTATCACCAAAAGTAGTTTAGCCATGATAGCGTCTGCAACATTAGCCCTCAGAAAGCACATGCCACACGAAAAAAGACTCTGTGAAAGATTTAAAACATTGTTAAAAGGCCATTGGCGTGAAGAGCGAAGAAATTAAATATTCTGCCAATTGGATGGTTCGATAGTAAACAGATTCATGTGCTGCGCATTGAAACCTGCTCCCTTTACAGAGACGCAACGGCCATAGGATGACACACTTTTAAGCCAGGAAAACCTCCGGTATGCTGTTTGAGTTTACGGGGAATACCAGATGGGCTGAGGTGTGAATGGGAATTCGGATTGAGGAGGGAGGCTTGCTGTGGTAGTCCGTGTAGTTGTGCAAAGCCACTGTGCCAGAGTGGCGTAGTAATTAGCGCATCTCCTTGTGAGCAGGAGATGGGGTTGCATCTCGGTCTTGCTATAAATTTTCGTCCGTCGCTTCAGTATACATATATAAATCATAGAAGTTTCACAGAAATTCTTTACCTTAAACTTGGGGTTGCGAGGCAAGGAAAGAGGTACGCATGAACTGCACAAGACCTTTGAATGATTAAGAACCTCGTACTGCCAATGCGATTATCTTGCAGAAACTACATCTCACCACACCGCTCTGCCGCACACAGCCAACCGCTCCATCGGAGTGCAAAAAAAAGACCTCCCGATAAACTCGGCAGAACTATTGTGTTTCTTCAAACCCGCTACTCACAGTTCGCTTAGGCTGGCTCGGGCTTCATTGGTCCACTAAACCGGAACTAAAAAGGTTCTTTCTGAACCTCTTACAGATTAACTCTAACTATGTTGATAACAATCGATATCTACTTACGTAACTGTAGTTCTGCAGCACACATGTGTTAACTAATACGCGAAATAATTAAATAATGAAAGTTGAAAATTAAACATACTATTTTCAAGCTTCAAGCTAAGTTACCAGATATTTAACACACACCATTATTCAGAAAAAGTAAGTAGAGTGGATCTGACACTGTGGAATCAAGTTTAAAAAGTTTCGACAGTCACAAATGTGTTCCACATAAACAAACTTATTGCTCCTTATTGTCAAATGTCCGTAATGGTGACGTGGCATGGTTATGCGTAGGTTACAGAGATTTGTTTACAGTTGATCCCACCCCTGAATACGATCTGTTCAAATATCTGTGAATTCCTATGGGACCAAACTGCTGAGGTCATCGGTCCCTAGACTTACACACTACTTAAACTAGCTTAACGCTAAATACAACAAACACATCCTTGCCCGAGGGAGGACTCGAACCTCCGAAGTGAGGGGCCGCACGTTTAGTGACATGGTGCCTCTAACCGCGCGGCGTAAACGATCTATATGGACTGTTGTTGTTGTGGTCTTCAGTCCTGAGACTGGTTTGATGCAGCTCTCCATGCTACTCTATCCTGTGCAAGCTTCTTCATCTCCCAGTACCTACTGCAACCTATATCCTTCTCAATCTGCTTAGTGTATTCAGCTCTTGGTCTCCCTCTACGATTTTTACCCTCCACGCTGCCCTCCAATGCTATATTTGTGATCCCCTGATGCCTCAAAACATGTCCTACCAACCGATCCCTTCTTCTTGTCAAGTTGTGCCACAAACTTCTCTTCTCCCCAATCCTATTCAACACCTCCTCATTAGTTATGTGATCTATCCATCTAATCTTCAGCATTCTTCTGTAGCACCACATTTCGAAAGCTTCTATTCTCTTCTTGTCCAAACTATTTATCGTCCATGTTTCACTTCCATACATGGCTACACTCCATACAAATACTTTCAGAAACGACTTCCTGACACTTAAATCTATACTCGATGTTAACAAATTTCTCTTCTTCAGAAACGCTTTCCTTGCCATTGCCAGTCTACATTTTATATCCTCTCTACTTCGACCATCATCAGTTATTTTACTCCCTAAATAGCAAAACTCCTTTACTATTTTAAGTGTCTCATTTCCTAATCTAATTCCCTCAGCATCAACCGATTTAATTTGACTACATTCCATTATCCTCGTTTTGCTTTTGTTGATGTTCATCTTATATCCTACTTTCAAGACACTATCCATTCCGTTCAACTGCTCTTCCAAGTACTTTGCTGTCTCTGACAGAATTACAATGTCATCGGCGAACCTCAAAGTTTTTACTGCTTCTCCATGAATTTTAATACCTACTCCGAATTTTTCTTTTGCTTCCTTTACTGCTTGCTCAATATACAGATTGAATAACATCGGGGAGAGGCTACAAACCTGTCTCAGTCCTTTCCCAACCACTGCTTCCCTTTCATGCCCCTCGACTCTTATAACTGCCATCTGGTTTCTGTACAAATTGTAAGTAGCCTTTCGCTCCCTGTATTTTACCCCTACCACCTTCAGAATTTGAAAGAGAGTATTCCAGTTAACATTGTCAAAAGCTTTCTCTAAGTCTACAAATGCGGAATCCAAACTGATCTTCCCCAAGGTCCGCTTCTACCAGTTTTTCCATTCGTCTGTAAAGAATTCGCGTTAGTATTTTGCAGCTCTGACTTATTAAACTGATAGTTCGGTAATTTTCACATCTGTCAACACCTGCTTTCTTTGGGATTGGAATTATTATATTCTTCTTGAAGTCTGAGGGTATTTCGCCCGTCTCATACATCTTGCTCACCAGATGGTAGAGTTTTGTCACGACTGGCTCTCCCGACGCCATCAGTAGTTCTAATGGAGTGTACTCTACTCCCGGGGCCTTGTTTCGACTCTTCACGCAGTATCTTATCTCCCATTTCGTCTTCATCTACATCCTCTTCCATTTCCATAATATTGTCCTCAAGAACATCGCCCTTGGATAAACCCTCTATATACTCCTTCCACCTTTCTGCCTTCCCTTCTTTGCTTAGAACTGGGTTTCCATCTGAGTTCTTGACATTCACACAAGTGGTTCTCTTCTCTCCAAAGGCCTCTTTAATTTTCCTGTAGGCAGTATCTATCTTACCCCTAGTGAGACAAGCCTCTACATCCTTACATTTGTCCCCTAGCCATCCAAGCTTACCCATTTTGCACTTCCTGTCGATCTCATTTTTGAGAGGTTTGTATTCCTTTTTGCCTGCTTCATTTACTGCATTTTTATACTTTCTCCTTTCATCAATTAAATTCAATATTTCTTCTGTTCCCCAAGGATTTCTATTAGCCCTCCTCTTTTTACCTACTTGATCGTCTGCTGCCTTTACTACTTCATCCCTCAGAGCTACCCATTCTTCTTCTACTGTATTTCTTTCCCCCATTCCTGTCAATTGTTCCCTTATGCTCTCCCTGAAACTCCTACAACCTTTGGTTCTTTCAGTTTATCCAGGTCCCAACTCCTTAAATTCCCACCTTTTTGCAGTTTCTTAAGTTTCAATCTGCAGTTCATAACCAATAGATTGTGGTCAGAATCCACATCTGCCCCTGGAAATGTCTTACAATTTAAAACCTGGTTCCTAAATCTCTGTCTTACCATTATATAATCTATATGATACCTTTTAGTATCTGCAGGATTCTTCCAGGTATACAACCTTCTTTTATGATTCTTGAACCAAGTATTAGCTATGATAAAGTTATGCTCTGTGTAAAATTCTACAAGGCGGCTTCCTCTTTCATTTCTTCCCCCCAATCCATATTCTCCTACTATGTTTCCTTCTCTCCCTTTTCCTACTGACGAATTCCAGTCACCCATGACTATTGAATTTTCGTCTCCCTTCACTACCTGAATAATTTCTTTTATCTCGTCATACATTTCATCTATTTCTTCATCATCTGCAGAGCTAGTTGGCATATAAACTTGTACTACTGTAGTAGGCATGGGCTTTGTGTCTATCTTGGCCACAATAATGCGTTCACTATGCTGTTTGTAGAACCCGCACTCCTATTTTTTAATTCATTATTAAACCTACTCCTGCATTACCCCTATTTGATTTTGTATTTATAACCCAGTATTCACCTGACCAAAAGTCTTGTTCCTCCTGCCACCTGCCGGCCGGTGTGGCCGAGCGGTTCTAGGCGCTACATTCTGTAACCGCGCGACCGCTGCGGTCGCAGGTTCGAATCCTGCATCGGGCATGGATGTGTGTGATGTCCTTAGGTTAGTTAGGTTTAGGTAGTTCTAAGTTCTAGGGTACTGATGACCACAGCAGTTAAGTCCCATAGTGCTCAGAGCCATTTGAACCATTTGAACCTCCTGCCACCGAACTTCACTAATTCCCACTATATCTAACTTTAACCTATCCATTTCCCTTTTTAAATTTTCTAACCTACCTACCCGATTAAGGGATCTGACATTCCACGCTCCGATCCGTAGAACGCCAGTTTTCTTTCTCCTGATAACGACGTCCTCTTGAGTAGTCCCCGCCCGGAGATCCGAATGGGGGACTATTTTACCTCCGGAATATTTTACCCAAGAGGACGCCATCATCATTTAATCATACATTAAAGCTGCATTTCCTCGGGAAAAATTACGGCTGTAGTTTCCCCTTGCTTTCAGCCGTTCGCAGTACCAGCACAGCAAGGCCGTTTTGGTTAATGTTACAAGGCCAGATCAGTCCATCATCCAGACTGTTGCCCCTGCAACTACTGAGAAGGCTGCTGCCCCTCTTCAGGAACCACATGTTAGTCTGGCCTCTCAACAGATACCCCTCCGTTGTGGCTGCACCTACGGTACGGCCATCTGTATCGCTGAGGCACGCAAGCCTCCCCACCAACGGCAAGGTCCATGGTTCATGGGGGGCTATATGGACTATAAAGATGTTAATGAATTCTTCATGGTAGCGGATGGCTTGTTTTTCATTAACTTACCGCGTCAAAGATACGCTTTATCGTATATTCGTACACGCGATTCTTGCCGTCCACCAATACAATAGATGACTTTGTAAATTACAAATTCTATACCTTCTATGCAAACATGTATTTTGTTCCATAAAAAATAAGTATGCAACAAATAAGCATAAAAAATCCACGCCGATCATACTAGTGATACACCGTCGCACCTTAACGGTTTTTCCGACCAAGGTGATGCCCCTAACGAGAATTTTTCCAACATCAGACAAGTTCCATCCAACGATGTCCTTGAACGTACTATCTGTTGCCACTAATATGTAAAAATAAACAGCCTACAAAATTCAAAACATTCTCAGAAGACCCCAATCCTCGATAATTACAGACGACTGTGTCTATTGCTAACTGCATGATCAAAGCGTTCAATTTCGCGCTACATCATGACAGCTAACCGCAATTTCATCTAAGAATTGTTGTAAACATTAAAAGATAACTGTCTTGTTGAATCACTATTGTTGAATATCTTCATACAATTAACGTTGGATGTTGGTCAAGTAATAACTTCTTTTGCAAGCCTCAGTTTTGTGCCAGTTATGTAGCGGCCTTCTGATCGTTTAAGATGTATTTTTGTAACTGTTTGCCACATCTCTCAAAGTAACCAAGAACCATCATATTTCGCCGCCACCTCTTGGTGTGTGGCTGAGGGTACTTTGTGAACCACAATCACTTCTCAACCTTCCTGTTCCATTACGGATAAAATCAAATCTTCTCTCCCTATCATGATTGCTGTGTGGGAAGAGCGATTGTTGCTCTGCCTCCATGCGAATTCGAATCTCTCTACCTTCATGACCTGTCCATGAGATATACGTATACGGAAGCAATATATGACTAACGCTCTCGCAGTTTTAACGACTAACGATACATTGATGCATAGCTCCTCTCCTACAGCGTCTGCCATAGAAGTTGGATGAGCATCTCCGTGATGCTTTCGCGCATACTAAACGAACCTGTGACGAAACGGGCCGCTTTTCCCGCATCAATCGTATCCCGAACTGACTAGCAACAATCTAGCGTCGGTCGAACTAGGGTTTTATCGAACGATGATCTTGAGACCTACTTCTTTCGACGGTGGAATACACTTCTTGCGGGTTATTCCACTGAGTCGCATACTTAAGACAGTGGACAAAATTTACTTAGTACATCACAATTTTGATTCCAGAAAGCTTGCTCGACTGAGAATGCTATTATAGTTGTGCATTCACTCATCAAATAGTACAATACTTAAATAATATTATATCAAAATGAGATTTTCACTCTGCAGTGGAGTGTGACCTGATAAACTGTGTGCCGGACCGAGACCCGAACTCAGCACCTTTGTTTGCGGGCAAGTGTTCTACCATCTGAGCTAACCAAGCACGACTGACGCCCCGTCCTCACAGCTCAGATGATAGAGCACTTGCCCGTGAAAGGCAAAGGTCCCGAGTTCGGGTCTCGGTCAGGCACACCGTTTTAACCTGCCAGCAGGTTTCATATCAGCGCACATTCCGATGCAGAGTGAAAATCTCATTCCGGAAACATTCACCAGGATGTGGCTAAGCCATGTCTCCGCAATATCCCTTTTTCCAGGAGTGCTGGTTATGCAAGGTTCGCAGGAGAGTTTCTGTGAAGTTTGGAAAGTAGGAGACGAGGTAGTGGCGGAAGTGAAGCTTTGAGGACCTGGCGTGAGTCGTGCATGGGTAGCTCAGACGGTAGAGCACTTGCCCGCCGAAGACAGAGGTCCCGAGTTCAAGTCTCGGTCCGGCACACAGTTTTAATCTGCCAGGAAGTTTCAATAATATATCGTTGGGTGGTATTTATTGTGAACTCTCCAGGCTTTACATTGTACAGATCATGGTATTCTCATAGGAAAGCTCAAGTTTTATGAAAATGATGGCTTTACACACAGCCGGTTTGAATCATACTTGACAATCAGAGTTCAAAAGGTTTTGTGAAAATGTCGAAAAGGTAGAAAATTTTAGTGAATGTGGCAAAAATCACAAAGTCCCACAGGGCTCAGTTTTGCGACCACTCCTATTCCTTATCTGTGTGGATGACATTTCAGTTAACATTCCAAAGCAACGTTGGTACTTTTTGCAGACGATACTACTATTATAATTAATCAGAAAAAAGCAACAGAAGAGTTAATAATTATTACGTGGTTCTTGGAAAATAGATTCTCCCTAAAGTTTGATAAAACACACCTGATTTAGTTTTGTACAAGAAACAGAGCCATACTATCAATTGACGTACCACATGACCAGCAAGTAGGGCAGAATGTTCCAAATTTTGGACGTACTTATTGATTCAAAATTTAGCAGCGAAAAGCATATTACTGAGCTTCTCAAACAATTACGTTCAGCTAATTTTGGTCTTCGTATAATTGCTAATCTTGAAAACAACCTCCTGACATGAAACTTCCTGGCAGATTAAATCTGTGTGCCGGACCGAGACTCGAACTCGGGACTTTTGCCTTTCGCGGGCAAGTGCTCTAGCAACTGAGCTAGCCAAGCACGACACACGCCCCGTCCTCACAGCTTTAATTCCGCCAGTACCTCGTCTCCAACCTTCCAAACTTCACAGAAGCTCTCGTGCGAACCTTGCAGAACTAGCACTCCTGGAAGAAAGGATATTGCGGAGACATGGCTTAGCCACAGCCTGGAGGATGTTTCCAGAATGAAATTTTCACTCTACAGCGGAGTGTGCGACGATATGAAACTTCCTGACAGATTAAAAGTGTGTGCCGGACCGAGACTCGAACTCGGGACCTTTGTCTTTCTAAAAACCTCCTGACATATTTCCATATTTCACTCAGTTATGTCGTATGATGTAATTTTCTGGACTAACTCATTACTTCGAAAGTACTGATTGCAGAAAAGCGAGCAGTAAGAATAAGATGTGCCATTCACCCACTGACGTGGTGTAGGTACTTCTTCAGGGAGCTAGGCATTTTGACTGCGTCGTCACGATACAGATATTCACCAGAGAAAATTGTCGTAATAAATCCATCACAATTTGAGAAGAACAGTTATGTACATACTTACAACACTAGAGGGAAAAATGACATTTGCTGCGCATTGTCAAAGCTGTCAAAGGTTCAGAGAGGAGTTCAATATGCAGCAATAACTTTTTTTTTCATTTGCTCAGTAACACAAAATTTCTGACAGGTAGCGAAGCATATTTTAAATCTAATTTAAAAATAATTTGTCCTGCAGAACTCCTATCAGAAATTAGTAACTAGCAAACATTAATAAATAAATGAAAAATAAGAAAAACAGTAATCATCGTGTACACATATCCTGTAAACTGACTCAGTCCACATCATTTTGATAAAATAAACTTTGAAACAATTTAAGAAACATGTAGCTACTTAACTACTTTCAGTCTGACGTTTCCGTTTTCCTACGGTTAATTTAATGAGAACTTTCCAGTTCAAATCAAGTGTTATTAGTTTAATGGCTATTATTGCTTCCCGCGATTGTTCGACTATTGTGTAATCCTGTAGTAACAGCTCACTTTGTCTTTTCATGTGCAACATTTTACACTTTTTAAGCCAATTCCGTAATATAAGATGTTAGGAGGAGGTTATTTGGCGGGAAAGAACCACATAAATTAAATGAGAGAACTGTAGCACTATTTACATTTTTCATTATATAATAAGATAAGACTACTGCTATTTCCCAGCACGTCTCAGAGCACTTGCGCTACATGGACTACTACTTAGCACGTTAATTATTTCACCGGGAGATCTAGAATGGAGGTGCATGTAGCATTGATCACGTTACACGTGTTGACGGAGCTTTGAGTGAAGCGCTGTACCCTGAAATGGAGAGGTTACTGCATGGCGCAGGCTGTTAGTATTGGCCACGAGCTGGAGGTAAGATGAAGGCTTTCCACGTGGTTCCCAGTACTGGGGATATCTGCAGTCGGTGTCTTCGGTTCATACTAGCAAGCCATGGGAAAAATATGAATCAACATGCGAAGACCATCACTGGGCGGAAATCCCTGCACAAAGCTGGTTCAAATGTTCGTCCGACCACCCAGATATAGCTCTTTTGTTCCCTGTGTGAAAGATGTGGGCGATTTCCGACACCCCTCCTGTCCCAATACTGACGTGTGCCCCAACTCTGACCTTATCTTCTATGTACAATCCGGAGAGATTATTTGAAGGCGAATAACGTTAGAGGCGCAGCCACAACGGCTGTCTTGGCATGACCCTATCACAAATAAATACAGATAAATAAAATTCATTTCAAAAATCCCACCGCTGAGGCACGGTACCTACAAACTTTCGAGGTTGCGGATAAAAAAATTTGACCCGACGGATTGTTAATCGAAATGTCTTAAGACTTAATCGAACAATTCATGCAGTTAGGTTGAAACGTCCCCTTTGGAAAATTATAAATGACTGTGCTGGTATGCCGGCCGGAGTGGCCGAGCGATTTTAGAAGTTATAGTCTGGAGCCGCGCTACCGCTACGGTCGCAGGTTCGAATCCCGCCTCGGGCATGGATGTGTGTGATGTCCTTAGCTTAGTTAGGTTTAAGTAGTTCTAAGTTCTAGGAGACTGATGACCTCAGAAGTTAAGTCCCATAGTGCTCAGAGCCATTTGAACCATATGAACTGTGCTGGTAAACCTCTACGTCATTTGATTTTCAAACAGCTGAGGAAAACCGAAAGTACTCAGACATTTCTCTCTTTACCTATTCTGATCAACACTAAACTGACACACACTTTTTTTTTAGCGCAACGCAATCTAGTTTTCAATAATTCCTAAAAAAGAATGGCCCTGACTAACAATAACCTATACCTTTCATGAATCACTTATCTCACAAAAAACTTTGTTACTCAAGCTACTGCAGTACAGCGTGCGCCAATACTGCCAGCTAAATAAAAGATTCTAACTATTGAAGGCACTAACTACCGATAGGCATAGTTAGCAAATGAAAGATTTTGATGGAGGACAAACAGTGTATTTACCTTAATAGTGTTCAAAAGTCATAGTATATGTATATCAGTTCATGACATCCGGTCTTACAAATTTCATTTTTCTGACGGACACACGTCCAGATCGTCCGCTCTCAAAACTGTGCACCTCTCTCCCAACATCCACCACTGCTGGCGGCTCACCTCCAACTGCACAACGCTACGCGCTGTTCACATCCAACTGCCGAACACTACAAAAGCAAACAACAATGCAAACCAGTCACAGACTGCACACAGCACAGCCAGTGATTTTCATATCGAGCGCTACGTGGCGTTACCAACATAAAAACGTTAACGGTTTTGACACTACGAAAGCCAATCTGTATTTACAAGATGGTTAAGGAACTGCAATCTAACTTTACAAATATATTTATAGGAAGCTGACAAACTGGAAGAAATACCATTACGGGGTACAAAGCCTGCAGTAATCCATGTAGTTCAGCATCGTCAAGAGGTTTATTTAGTTGTTTATTTAAGCATAATAAATGATGGGCCTTCATCCAACTGATGATATAGAACTAACTGCACGCACGTCCTTGACTCAGTTCTCATTTACTCTTTTTCTAAAATTGTGTTCCCATCACGGTTCCGTTTCACTGAACGAAGTTCCTATTCTCATGATGGGCGGCTTATCCCTCACACATTCCAATCCAAGAAGCACAGCTGTTCTTCCGTGGTGCTGTTTGCAGTAATGTACCGCATACCGAGGTGATATCGTAGAAATCTTCCCCTGTCATCTTTACAACACTGAATGGTTGTACATTATTTGCTTGTATAATCATGTCAGCTATTACGTCAGAAGTCATTGCTTCGGACAAAATTTCTCTTCTCTATTGCACCGATATTTCAGTTACGAGACACATATGAATTCCCCGACACTAGAAACAGCAAATTGACATTTCATACCATACTGTTTACGAATGCGTAGATAAAAGCCTTTTTTATTTCGATTGGTGAAATTGTCACACCACACAGTCAGAGTCAGTGACAGGTATTGGCTCCTGCTCACAGCAAGATAGTCGATATTGCGCAACCTTCTTTGTTTTATCTGTGGTCTGTTGACTAAACGAAAATGTAAATTACCTTGATTTATCCAATTTTGATTCCAAAACTCTACAAAACTACGGCAGTTATATTTGCATTTACAAGTAGCCTGCACAGCGGAAGTATAAAAATCGATTAGATCTTAATAAAACACAAAACGAGGAGTTACCACTGAATATAGTAAAGTGTATTTCATTGCAGCCGGAAAATTTAACTTACCAGTTTGTAGGGAATAGGTATAGACGGAATTTTGTCGTGACAAAAACAATAGTAACATTAATACCGTATCAATAGCACAGTAGTCAACTGTTAGTAACAGAGTAAAAGCTGGTACTTCGGTGGCTTCTTGACTTACTCTCATATCCATGCCGACTCATGTGATGTTACTATAAGTACCATTTTGCATAAGAATATAACCACTCACAAATTTTAACATTCTACTAGATTTATGCCACTGGCGACAAGTCTTACTACCTTTTCGATATAAAATCTGAAAAATAATTTGTTTTGAGTTACTGTCTTTCCCTTGTTAATGCCTCAGTTGTTTAATTTAGAAAAAAGTTCAAGATAGCGAATTTCCGTAAAAAATCATGAACGTTACATTTGCGTTGAAGTTGAACACACACGGTGGCGAAGTCACGCCAACTTTTGCCTAATTAGGAGGACGGAAGCCGAATAGGTCTCCCATCTTGAGAGTCGAAGGAGGGCACCGCCCCGTCATACCGGGGCGGTGGAAGCAATTCCACCACCATTGCGTGTTATGTCAGCTACGGGAAAGCATTTGTTAACCGCGACGCACACGAGTGGGCGCCTTCAGAGTTTACAAATAACAGGGAGAGGCATTCTCCAGCCCAATTCGGTTGCTGCTCTCGGATGACCATACATCACAGGACAGATAGTGATGATGCAGTTACCACCATTTTGGTGTGCAAGCGTTGCCTTCCATCGCCCTAGGTGGAACCTGCTGTTAAGACCGTATGAAACATTGTGACAGGTTGCCTCGCAGTTGTGCGTCTTCTTATAGCACACACTGTTTAGAAAACTTATGGGAACTGTGTATCAGCGTCTGGTATGTTAAATGTATATTGATACTGGCGGCATTGTATGGCTTGAGATCTTCATTTTCATTCTAGAAAACAATCCAGGTCATTTGCCATCTGTTGACTGTGTTGTACATTACAGTATCAGATGTAGTCTCAGAAGGAAGTGTTTTCTCGTGAGGTACATGGAGGCAGTTGCCTGTTGTGGATGTTGTATTTAACCAAGTACATGGACTGTCACATTTCAATGCAATGCGGGATACTAGAGCATTCTATTTGATACAAAAAGGATGGACTTTTGGTCGTGTTGAAGTGGATGCCAATGATTGTCCATGCGTCTTCTAGAGGTTGTCGACACGCTACAGGGAGACATCTCAGTACACAAGGCGAGATTGACAACATCGTCGACTCATTATAGGCCCACTTAAAGACCGATATCTAATCTTCTCTGCTTTGCGGCATCGTACGGTTACCGCCAGAGAACTGCAAGGCGATCTCAGAATGGCCGGTTGAGTCGCTGTGACCGATCAGGCAGTAATGAACAGTTTACGAGAGAGGACGTTCTGACCCAGTCGTCCTGCTCGAGTGCCCCGCTTCACACAACAGCATAATGCAACTCGTCTTCAGTTCTATCGTCCCCATATCAACTGGAAACTTCGTCTATGGCAAAACGTGTGATTCACAGACGAGTACAGACATCCAATGACGCAAGACGATGGCCATTTTCGTGGGCGGAGAAGTGGTGATCGGTACCTGTCAAACGTTGTCCAGGAAATCGTCACATCTCCAAGATTCTGTGATAATGTGCGGAAGCTTCAATCTTGAGAGCCGTACGGCTCTTGTGGTTGTCAATGGTCGTCTTCCCACCAGGCAGCACTACGATCACATGCTCCTGGACCATGTTGAGGCTGCCGTTTACGGTAGCGGCTCAGAATTCCTTTTCATGCCGGGGCCTATATGCAAGCAAGGTCAACATGAATGTCTTGCGAAGGCTGGACGCTAACGTAATGGAATAGCCGGAGGCGAATTCCGACCTACGAGGCATCGTGCATATGTGGTACATGCCTGTTAGACATATTCTTGGTTGTTCTGTTTCACCAAAGACTCTCCTAGAACTCTCATGGGTTCTCGCTGCAAAATGGGAATGGATACCACAGGGTGAAATCCGTAGGCTTATACGGGGCATGCCACCTTGGTGTCAGGCAGTGATAAGCGCTAACGGAGGCATACACATTACTGAAGGATGTAGTGGTGTTTTGTTACGTACTTGATATGTGAAAGATAAAGACATAACTTGATAACATAACCAGTCTTCAATTATTGCTGTGTGGACTGTGTTAGATCCCCGAAATCATGTTCCCGAATTATTTTTAGCACTGTATATATTCAAATCTAATCGTATTTATTTGTCATCATTGTTCTATAGCTTTTCCACTGACACTGGTCTTTAAAATAGTTAGTTATGCCAAGTGAAGAAGTCTCGACGACCGAGGGACAGCAGGTTAGTTGGTGTGCTGCTGCCTGTCTGATAGGGAAATGGGGACTCCTAGTTTTATTCACATCATCCATTATGAACCAAACAGCGACTACAAGTCATAAAATTTATTGCCTTTCTATGCACTAGCACATTCAACGCAGGTGCCATTCCAGTTCGTGTTTGGTCTGTTGGTCGTGACAGACAGTAAATAACTATATATTAATTATTGTGTGAATACAATATAATAGGAAGAATACATGAGCAAATCCGTAGGTAATTTGAGAGTATACCGCGTACGACATTTAGTGCCAATCTAGTTGCTCTAATCTGGCTGGGCACCGAGTCAAACATAGCTTGAATGATAGATACGTACGTCATTCCATGCTGCTTCATCTCTATGACATAAACTTTAGTTAAGACCTAGAGTGTAGTGCACAGTCAACGGCCTCAACATATAATGCAATCCGTCTTCAGGCCACAAGTGCCCCACCGGGACCATCCGACCGCCGTGTCATCCTCAATGAGGATGCGGATAGGAGGGGTGTGTGGTCAGCACATCGCACTCCCAGTCGTTATGAAGGTTTTCTTTGAGCGGAGCCGCTACTATTCTGTCGAGTAGGTCCTCGGCATCACGAGGCTGAGTGCACCCCGAAAAATAGCAACAGCACATGGCGGCCCGGATGGTCACCCATCCAAGTGCTGGCCACGCTCGGCAGCGCTTAAATTCGGTAATCTGACGGGAACCGGTGTATCCACTGCGGAAAGGCCTTTGCCCCTCAGCATACAAGAAAGTCACAAAATACCGGCCAAGCTAACCAGAGGTAATACCATAACGCCAGGTACTGCGTGTATATTGCGATGAGGAATGCAATCTGGCAACGTTCGTTCTCATCGGACCCAACACACACATATACATACATGTGATTCTGTATGTAGAACTGGAACTCGTCTGGAAAGATGACGTGATACCACACCTGAGTTCAGTGTCGCCGTTGTGCACACAACTTTTCGTGGTTCGCTTTCTGCTGTCCAGTCAATGGAAGGCGTGACAGTGCTCGCCTTGTTGACAGTCCAGAGTGTTACAAACGTCGTCGGGCTGTCCGCATGAATATTGCCATGCCACAGATATTGCCATTTCCTGACTCAAAGTGCGTGACATGGCTGTGTTATCCTACAGGATGTTCCGAAATTCCCGTTGCAAATGCTTAAAACTTCTAAAGGCGAGTGGCTACAGGAACCCATAGCCAGAAACGTCATCCAACGGCGCTAGAGAGCGTCAAAGTTACATGTTCGGGCGTCTGTAAATGTCCGTGAGTGATGATGTTACAGACAGTTTTGGATGATGGAGAAGGATAAATTTATCATTTTGAGGTAAAGGTCCCTTTATCAGATACGAACCAGTCGAAAGCTATGAGTGTTCTGATACATCTGACAGTGGAATACATGTATTGTTGTTGCTAAGAATGTAGTGTATGCACCTTTCAGAGGATATATTATGGACCAAGACAAGAAAAAATATCTGGTAAACCTGGGCCCTAAAATGCATTCCTGAGAAGCTGTGAGCACTCGTCCATCTTCGACACTGTAAAACACATCTCCACTATCGAACAAGTTCTCTTAGTTCTTAAGGTATACAGTTTAGAGCTGATGTTTACTAGACTTTTTTTTTGTTCCATACTACCAACTCTGAAAGTTGCCGACGCTACAATATTAACAACAACAGTACCTGTACATGTATTCCATTGTCAGAGCTTTCAGAACGGTTTTCACTTATAACTTTTGACTCGTTCGTTTCCGGTTCAGGGACCCGCACATCAAACTGATACATTTATCCTTCATCATCCTACAAAGTTTATAACATCATCTAGGAATCATGCTGTATATAGAAACTTCGACGATCTGTAGCGTCGTTGGATGACGTTTCCTGACATGGGTTCCTATTCAAAATATTATATGCCACTCTCCTCCAAAAGTCCTAGATGTCAGTAAGGCGAATTTTCACAGACCATGTATATGCTCAAGTGTCCTCTCAGGCACAATACGCGTGGGGCTTTTGACATTCCATATGGCGTTGACTATAACACTCCTGACTGACTGCATTTCATATTTGCGCGGTACTCGTTAGAAGCCGACAAAAGCGAGCAGCAATTACAACGCACTGTGTGGAGGGAGCCACAATCCAGGCGCTGCCATATATTGACAACTGCCGGTAGAAGATTCCTCTTCTTACACTTAATATAACATGATACCCAGTGAATGGGAGACAGACACAGTAATCTTGCCCTGGAATGGAGAAAGTATATGGCGGTATTCATGCGGAATTTGTGTGAATGTGCTAGAATACCCAACATATGTATATAGACATTTGTACATAGAAGGATGTAGTACAAGTCATGCAAATTTGACATTGCTCACATGCTGCCTTTATTTTGTTGCAATTTTAATGGCCAGTGGTGTAATTCAACGTGTACAACAAAAATGGTTCAAATGGCTCTGAGCACTATGGGACTTAACATCTGAGGTCATCAGTCTCCTAGAACTTAGAACTACTTAAACCTAACTAACTTAAGGACATCACACACACCCATGTCCGAGGCAGGATTCGAACCTGCGACCGTAGAGGTCACACGGTTCCAGACTGAAACGCCTAGAACAGCGCGGCCACTCCGGCCGGCGGTGTACTACAGCCCGAAGCAGTAATCATCGCCAAGAGGGTAGGTTCTGCTCACAAGGTAATTACTAACATGCCTAAGACATTATAAGCGCAATGTGCTGCTTTTGTTAGCGCTGCCAGACTTGAGAGGTTGATAAGAGAAGGTTAGAACAGTGAAGTGTATTATGATGGAACGGTATTGGAGAAACACACAGCTAAGTATAAGGTGTGTCTGTTCTTCCAGACACGTCCTGAAGAAGTCACCATTTTTGGTAATGGAATTATACATGCATATGATACAAAGGAAAGGAAGACGTTAGTTACCATTGGGTACTGAAATATATCAATAGGGAAGGTTGAAAATTTGGGCTGGGCAGAGAGCCGAACTTCACTTTTTCCGTTTCTTGCGAACAGTCGCCTTCACAGCCTTAGCGATCCGGATACGGACGCTGACTGACTCTGCTTTTCAATATATCCACGTACTACTGGCAGGGGCACTACATAAATAGCGCGTGTATAAGTTGGAAAATTGAGTCGGTCAGGGGCCGTCTTCCTTTGACCGAGACCGTCAAGGCGACTGTCCTCGAGAAACGGAAATTTCTGATTCGAGTTCAAATACGGCACAAATTTTCAACTTTCCAGACTGACTTGTTTCAGTGCCCACTGGCGCTAATGTCTCCCTTCCCTTTGTATCAAACGCACAGCTATGAGTCCTGCTTGCTCTGGATCGTAAACAGAAAGACGCTTCCGTAGAGCAGCGAGCACCGATGCGCGATCTCCGCAGCCGGCGACCTTGTAGAACTCTCTCCAGAGGAGGCGGCGGCGGCGGTGGCGGCGTCGGCGGGGGTGGCGGCGCGCGAATTTTGACAGGGACACCGCCGCCGCTGGGGCCGGGGGCGGGCGTATTGACGCAGAGTCGCGCATGCGCGGTGGGGCTGCGCGCCGCCGTCCCGTCCCGGCGTCGGCCGCGTCCGGCCGGCCTCAGTTGGCTGCCGACCGCCGACGCCGACGCCGCCCCCGGACGTTCCGCCCCCGCCGGAGCCGCTGCTCGCCTCGCGCCGGTCAGTGGTCGCTGCCCGCTGCACGCTGCCCGCTGGCATCCCTGACCGCAACCCGCGCCACCCGCCAATAGCAACAGCCTGCTGCTGCTACTGCTGAGGAGTCACTCTGTAGAAAACCCGGCACATGCATAGCGTGTGAGAGTGGGTCTGCCTGGAAGGGTGTCTTGAGTGCAACTACCATATCGATATGCGAAATGTGTCCGTGACCATCTGCACGTACGATAAATCGAGTGTTTACTCAGATTAATCGAGCCAACTTATTAAAACTCCGTCTTATAAAATTTTTAACTGTCTATTTCAGCCTCCAGTTACACAAATGATATCATTATGTCTTTCAATTTGTTTCTAAGTCATCACCATACGATCTGTTTAAAACGGAATGAAAAGGAGGGAGGGGTACTAAAATACTAGGAGAAACAAAACATAAATCAAACTAACCTCCATTCTGAACTATACACTCCATAAGTAGCAGTGTAGTCAACTATATATTTGTGTATAGAAGTTAGTTCCACAGAAAATACCAGTAGCAGTAGAAGTAGTAGTAGTAACAGTAGTAGTAATAATTTTATTCATCCGGGGGTCACATGTACAAGGGCATGAAAAAGATTGTTCCATTGCGAGTAAGAATGAATTTTCCTTAATCTGCAATTCAATGATCTTCAGTATTGTATTGTAACATGATTAGTTTTGCGGCAACTAGACTCGTCATCAGATGTACCTTCACACGCTGTACGCGGATAATAAGCCAGTGCACACACAATACAGTTGCATTATATACAGGTTGTGTGTTAAAAATAGCTTGACTTCTTCCTGTCGTGAGACTAATTAATACGCTTACGTTCAAGTCAAAACGTACACAAATGTACAATATCGCAGAGTCACAGGCAAGAAATATTTATACAGTGATATTGACATATTTAAGTATGATACCTATCACCTGATAGACTTGAACATTTGTTTACACCTTTGATTCAAAAACATTTACAATGAGTGAGTGGGTGTCACACTGTAGAATTCTCGCGAGGTTTTGCATCAGAAAAAAGGACAAAACCTGACAGTTAAGTTGGACAATATCATCGTATAAATATTTGGTTGATGAATAAGAGAAACTGTAATTTTAGGTCCATTTTGACTTGTAAATAATGGCATTAATTAATTTCAGGACCGAAAGAGAGCAATAAGTAATGCAATTATATTATGTATCCCCTGGCTTGTTGTAATCTTTTAATGTGAAGACGTACATCTGTAGATGAGACAAGTATCCTCAGAATCAAGGATGTTACAACAAAGTATTGAAGATCACTTAATTGAAGTCTCAGATAGATTAATTCTTACTCTTAATTTACCATACCACTGTATTCTCGCAATGATGGGAAGCATAAACGTAACTCTTATACTTCACCATTTACGTACCTGTCTAGTTTGAAAACTCTGCGGCAGTTAATTGGCGGCTGCCTTACAACAGGAGCCATCCCGATATCTGCTAATGTTATTTAAGAAGATCACAGAACACCTACACCAGGATGGCTGGGTAGAGTATAGAGTCTACGTCATTGTGAAATCAAGGCCATTCTGTTTAAAACGGCACAACCTCGTTCGGTTTATCCTTAGCGTGAAACATTTTTTGAAAAGAAGTTACTTCATAATGTGAAAAGCGAGTCGTACACTCTCCACTTCTTTTTCAATACACGTCACCGCACATACTACACACACTGTTCGCACAACATTTCATGAGGCAGCATCACATACACTCTGAGTTGACATCAGGATCATGTAGCAACTTCTCGTTTGCTGCCTAAACAACTCATTCACCTTTCCTTCGTGCGATGTCGCGATCAACAGAGGATGTTAATATTATACATTGCAAAATATTGACGTGTGGTTTTCCAGAAAAGAAATCCACTAACGTGCTACTGTGTGGTGTAAAATGACAAAGACTTTTTATTAATATTTAAATATTTCACTAAACAGAATACATTGCTTAATCCTTACTTTGTAACTGCCTATTTCATTGGGTTCCTTTATTTCTACGTCCTTTGACATTTTGTTGTACGGATCTAGGGCTTGGAAATAAACACAGTTTTTAGTTTTATATTTCTTCTTTGTTGTGGAATGTAAGTTTAGACTAGATTTTGGTCTACAGTCAGTGACAGAACTGTTTGTGCCTTAATTATATACGTTATTTTGATTTCGCAATTGATTGATAAATTTACGCACATGTTGCTGATGAATCCCAATTGTTTCGAACATATCTTCGCAATGAGCTCGACTAGTATTTTTGTTAACTGTTCATATGGTCTTTTAGTCCATTTAACACCCATGACAGTTGCTGGATAAGGTTTGTGACTGCTTTCTGGTCTCTCCCATATTACTATTCTGAAAAACAACTGAAATTTATCCAGAACGGCCAAAACTGCACTGTTTTTTTAACATTTAATGTTGTACCATGAACTACTTAATTCTGCAGCATAACCCCTTAATCAACAACGAAATTTGTCTCAGCGGGGTCAACAAAGGATCTACTGTCACCGAAAACAGTGTTACATAAATAGCACATTTACTGCTAGTAAACAAACAAACTTTTCAACTACTGGTTTATTTGTGACCTAAAAACTGAACTCTCTAGGGAAACCGTTGTGAAATTGTCTAGCAACAGTACATTCTTCGTGAATTCCTGCTTCAAACTGAATTTTATGCTTAAGAACGTGACTAGAGTGCTTCTACGACAATGATATGCTAAGTTCATGAACGTAATAAAGTTCGAGTTCTCCCATCCAGTGATAAAGACAATTATCGCTCCTTCGAGATTGCCTCTGATATCAATTTTTCTTACATAAAAAACACAGCAATGTTACCTAAACTGCTTGAACTACTATTCTTATTCACAGTGACACAGTGAGCACCATTAGTCCAACTATTTCGAAAAGTATCTTGGCACACTTAATTGTTAACTTTCGTAAGAGAATAAATATTCCTAGTAAATTAACTCCCAGTGAAATTATTTCCTTAACGTCAGTGGTAATCAATGGATATTGCAATAGGATCAAAATAGTTGCAAAGTAGAATCCCATGGACAGTACCCAACATTGACAATTACAGAACAAACGGTCCATAAATTTCAGTGAAACAGTTTATTCATTCGTTGACTACACAATAAGCCGAGCTCGTAACTGAATACACGATTCCAGTGTCGTTATTTTTCTTGCTGTTATGGTCTCCAGCCCGAAGCCTGGCGTTATGTAACTGTCCACGTTAGGCCATCCTGTGCAGGGCCCTTCATCTCTGCGTCCATGTTAACCTTAGTTATATTCACGCCTCTGTCTCCGTCTACAATATTTACCACAGAAGTTCCTTCCATTACCAAATAAACTATTCCTAGATGCCTCAGAAAAGTCGTACTAACCTATGCTATCTTTTACTCAAATTGTTGAATAAATTTCTTTTCTCACTAATTCCGTTCAGTTCGTTGGTATTGATAATCCAATGTTTTCACGTACTCTTTAACGTTTTGGTGTTGCAACACATTTCAAGAGCTTCTATTCTCTTTTAGTGTGAACTGCTTATCATCAGCTACCACTTCCATGTGAGACTATACTCCTGGAAAGGAACTTCCAAAACAGACTTCTCAATTCAATTACATTCGATGTGACGTCGAGGTTGATATTTAACGCCATTGGCTGAACTATGATAGAATAATATATCTGCTATTTTCCGCATGGAATAATAGTCTCAGAACGATACTGATGTGGGAGACATCTGAAACTGCCATGTCTGTAATATCATCACTAATAGGATAAAGTACAAACGGAGCTAATAAGAAACGACTAATGAACAATGAGGGCTAACCGTTTCCGACACAGTTAAATGGCGAAAATCGTAAGTATTTGTTGTTGTTGGCATATGGCACCCTGGCAAGAACAGACACAACCAAAGAATGCAATACTTGAGGAAGCCCGATTTAAAGAATAAATTCTATGAAATATTTATTGGAATATTACAAGCTTTTTTCAGCTTTCAAGTAAATACCGTTGACAGTAAATTCCATTTTCGACCTTTTGGGGCTCTTCACACTTAGTTTACAGTGACATAAACCAAAACTGCCGTTTCTTGACTTGTGTCACTTTTCTTGTCAAGGTGCTTTACAGCGTTTTATGTACATAAATTGAGTCACAACAAAAGTAAAGCAGCCAGAAGGCATGGCGAATGTCTACATAATTTCGTACACGTACATTCCGTCGGCAGGTATGTAAATAATTAGAGCTGCAATTCTATGTAATATGTGAAAAAGCCTGCACAGTGCGTTAGTTTTGTTCGAGTTTACTGTTGTTACCAGGCCTGTTAGGGTAGATAATGGACATCAACAACGCCAGATACTGCATGATCACAGCCAAGGACTTGGAGATGATGCACACTCGTTTGGGACAACGTTATAATCACTTGTCAGAGTTAGAAAGGGTCTTCATTGTGGGTTTCAATTTGGGTAGCTGATTAAATCGCACAATAGCCAGATTTTTGTGTCATTCCGATAAGGAAGGGACCAGTGTTGGAGTGCGTGTGTTCGTGAGGGCAGAATCCTCGTCATCAAGCTTCCGGTCGACTAAGTCTGACAACCACAAGACAGAATCGCTGTAATGTACACAAAGCAATCGCAACCTGTTAATACCTGCGCCTGCCATACTAGTACAAGTAATAAACTCCATTCGACATTCTGTGCCATCTCATACCATTGGTCGAAGACTAACTGCCGTCGAACTAGGGAACTGCCGTTCCATGTGTAGGCTGCCGTTAACACCACTACGCAAACGGCTGAGTTTGAGTGGTGCCATGACGGGGAAGTACGGACTGCTGATGAATGGCGTCACATTGTGTTCAGCGACGAGTTGCGGTTCTGCACTATTCCAGATGACCGTAGTCGGAGAGTAGGGAGGCTACCTGGGGAGAAGGTCCACTCAGCCAGTGTTTTGGAGAGGCACAGCTGTGTTACTCCTGATGTCTTCGTATGGAAGGCATCGGGTAGGACTTCAAGTAACAACTGTTTGTGATTGAGGGAACCCTGAAGCCATAACGGCACATAACGAACATACTGCACACTCATGTGTTACCTTTCATGCGACTCCCTCGTGGTGCCATTCTTCAACAGGACAATGCTTTTCACACATGACGCATATCTCAATGACCTCTGTGCGTGAAGTTGAGGTAATAACGTAACCAGCACGATCACTACATCTGTCCAAATAGAACTTGTCATCTCCGTCCATATGATATATAAGATATCAAGGACCAGCTACAGCAGCTGTGGGCTTGATTGTCTCAGAGGAGGCTATGGCATCCTCTGAACCGAATCGGTTTACGTACCGAGGCCGGAGATTGGGCAACGTCATACCGGCAGGCTGTTTGTAAACGTGCGTCGATACTGCAATCACTGAAATAACATTATACGCTCTCTCCACCGAAGAAGTTTTGTTCCGTTTCCTTCTTTGTCATGCGGTGTTGTTTCTATCAGAGCTGTCTACTGTAAGAATTTCGGACACTTTGAAGAATCACATGGTGTAAAATACTGAATAGATAATTTCGTTGCCTCTCAAAGATATACGCAAATTGACTCTCAGATGGTACCCAATTTGTGTGAGTTTCAGAACACTTTCTGAACACCATAGAGTACTGCAAAAATGCGTAAATATAAAGGGACACACAGCACATTAGCATAGTGCATCAGTGTAGTTATAACTCAACATTCCGTGATTCCTCTGAGACACTGCTGCCTGGTGGCTAAAACCAGATAACTTTGTTTCAAAACATAATACGCCACATTCTGCAAAGTCCAGGTAAAGGTCATCCAAAGATCACAGCGCTACATTTTGAGGAATTAGCACACTCCCTCGCGCCGCAGGATTTTCAACGGATCACTTGCAAATGGAGTAAGGATATGGACAAGGTTATTTGTACTAAGTGCCTTTATTATATGCTTTGCAGTAGCTGTTAATATATTTGTAATTAAATGTAAATATTCACGTTGTACTCGTATTACAGTAAACTGTTCCGGACACCCACAGACGGAATAGAAATTACGCTCCGGATTGAAGTTGCGTGCCGTTAGTTAAGTGTTGCTTTTCTATAAGTCACTAAATTCTCGTTTCAGCTATAAGAAGAAGTTACTGCTAATATAATCTAATTTCTCTAATTGTTAACCTCTCTAGCTGTCTCTATATTTATTTCCACCTGATCCACGGCAGAGAGAAGGGGATTTATCTAATAGAGATTATCCCAGCACACTAAACGGTAAATTAGATATTCGCCCAGTGCGGGATACGTGTAGATTTTTTGATCTAGCTCTTTGAAATGTGATCTAGCTTTGATAACTATTGAGTTAAGTGGCTAAACTGAAACCTGTTCATCTTTGAATAACACTTCGTCTGAAGAGTGCGGAGCTTCAACACTCACAGTCAGTTTCCAGAGCGTACATAAACTACAGAAGGTAAAACAAGTATCTGTGTTTATACGAATAAATCGAAATCAAACATAGTCATTGGTGCGAATGATGATTACTGCCCGCAGCATGTGCAGTGGTCATGTGCAAATAATAATAATAATTAATGATCAGCACACAGTAGCCTTTAATAACAGACGGAATGGCTGTTAACAGTTAGCGCTATTCTCATTTCAACAATAATATACAATGCAATTTTTTATTACGAGTTGTCAGAAACTCTTGCTGCAAAAAGGAGATTCTCTATGGCACCTGACTGCGTGAACCACAGTATTTTCCTAGATAAACTGACATTTTATAGGATATTTGATATAGCCATCCAGTGGACAATGTCATATATAACCAAAGAGTGCAGAAAATCTTGCGTAGTAATTCAAGCAATATAGTCCAGGGACTCGGAAGAAATCACGCATGAGGTTCACCAATGTCCATTCTTAGATCCACTCCTGTTCTTCAACTTTGTAAACGATCGTCAGTCCAATATAAAAAAAAGCAGAATTAGTTCCTTTTGCGTATGACACTAGTACTATAATCAGTTCAAACATACTTACAGTAACAAAGGAAATGGTAAACGAAGTTCTTAAACGTATCATTGATTGGTTTTCTGCGAATGGTCTCACCAGCAGTTTTAAAAAGACGCTACATATTCAATTCTGCATATGTTAGGATACTGCATCAATGATAAGTATAAACAGGGTGGAAACTTCAAAAATATTTGGGGTCCATATTGATGAGAATTTACCGGTAAGTAGGAAAAAATCTAATTTTGGAATTCCTAAACAGCTGAGTTCAGCCACATTTGCGCTTAGAATCATTACAAATTTTGGGGAGAGAAAAATCAGCAAGCTGACATATTTTGCATACTTTCACTCAATAATGTCACATGGAATAATGTTCTGGGGTAACTCATCTTTATGAGAGGAAGTCATCATTGCACAAAAACGTATTGTAAGATTAATATGTCGTGATCACCTACGATCATCTTTTAGGCTCTCGATTAAGAAATTGGGCACTCTCACTGCTACTTCACAGAATATATATTCCCACTATAGTTTTATGTAAATAATCCACTACAACTCAAAAGGAGAGATCATGTACAAAATTACAATACTAGAAAGAAAAATGACTTTCATTATTCCTTCGTAAGTCTGTATTTAGCTAAAAATCGGGTGCATAATGCCGCAACAAATATTTTTGATCACTTACGCAATGATGTAAAATGTCTGGCAGAGAGCAGAGTAAATTTTGAAAACAAACTGAGAAAGTTTCTCCTTGACAAATTGTGTTCCGTAGAAGAATTTCTGTTATTGTAATGTGTAAAAAAAGTTGGTAGTAGATGCAAAATCACATCTATATATCTTTTTTTGTTTTGTTCTTGTAATTAAAAAAACTTAGAAATGTTCAGAATATAAGCGTATGTACCGACTAATTTATGATGTGTATGTAAAATGACTCGTTCCACAATACTGCGATCTGTGGTAAAATGATCCATGGAAGATTTAATTAATACTGAAAAGACATCTCTGAACTAAGAACTATATACAGAAAAATGGCGTCTGGTATATTCCACGAATTTGGTTCAACCGTCTGTCGCAAAGGTATCCCTCCTCCCATACAATGGCCTCTTTTCTTGCGAATACGTGGTAGTTATACCTTACATATATTGGCAGAATGTCGGTGAGTGTTAGGGGTGCATGTATGGTGCAGGGTTAGGTTTGTGTTGTGTAATGATGATGAGAGTAGGAAACAGATGAAATCCAGTGCCGCCAGATAGGTTACTGCTCTTGAAGAGCATCAGGTGACCCTGAGCTTAACGTCCCTATCCGACGGACGGATCACCGTCAATAGTGTCACATACCCATATTTCATGATACACTGCGGAGAGGTGTGAAATTTGGCCCATTACATTGGCGCAAAGACTGTTGATCAGTAACCTCTCCTCCCCTTTCCCGCTAAACAATGGCAGTGAAAGCTTCACCCATCACCATGGTTCAAACCGGCGTCCTCTTAGTGAAGCAAAATCGCATAGGCGTGCGTTAGTGATCGTGCCAACGAAGGCGGGTTCCGTATGACAGAAATTAGAATATAAACTTGTAAAGCGGGTGTCACGAAGATTCGGAGGCAAACAAACAGGTCACGAGGTCAGGTTTAGAGAGGAAATAGGTGAAAAGTAGCGCGATCCAAGATCTTACCAGCCAGAAATCAGTACTTCACGAATATTTCACAACATTTGTTTTGGAATCAATCTCAAAACTAATTTTAATCTCCGTGGAGCTCCTAATTGGTTCGAATGGCTCTGAGCACTATGGGACTTAAATTCTGAGGTCATCAGTCCCCTAGAACTACTTAAACCTAACTAACGTAAGTACATCACACACATCCACGTCCGAGGCAGGATTTGAACCTGCGACCGTAGCGGTCACGCGGTTCCAGACTGTAGCGCCTAGAACCGCTCGGCCATCCCGGCCGCTGGAGCTCCTAATCTTTTGTATTTATAATAGACTGTTGTCCTTTGGTGAAACGTGCATTATATTATTGTGGACACTGTTAAAGGAAAGAAAAAACCGAAACGCTGCATGAGGAGAGCAATTTAAGTGAAGTATAACTTAACAGGCTACATCTTGCCTGTGTCATCGGTTCGTAATGTTAGTTGCCGTAGTTCGCAGGACGTGGGTTTCACGACAACAGCTCCAGAGATAAAACTTTGGAGATGAAGAATTTTAGACGTAACGTTCTCACTGACAGGGACGATACAGTCAAGCGAATATACCTGAACTGTGAAATGTGAGTGTTGACACCCGACACATTTTCCCCACTAGGTAACGTCTGTACAGTTTCCTGGAGGAATTTTCGGAAGCTATAAATTAGTAAAGGTGGCTAAAGATAGATTTCAGCGCCACTCATTCTCAATGTTTCATTGTTATATTAACACCGTCATAACACTGCGGGAAACATTCTAGTATACGAGAAACGAATAACGCGATGAACAACAGTTCGCGTTAAAGTTGAGTTTTCTATTAAATGAAAGTCAGGGTGTTATGTGGGCTCTTATTAAATTGTTTCTGTCTGATGAAAACGTGTTCCCATTTCAATTACAAAAGTTCTTCATAACAATTTACTTCATTCAGCAATGGCGTAGGCATCAAACGCGTTGGCTCACAAGCTATGTGGAACTAAGACTGTCGTAAGAAGGATACAAAGAAATTTTGTGATGAAAAGAAATGGGCACTTCTTTCTCGTAATAACTAGGCTACATCCGTTGATTTGATAAATCAGCTACAAATCCTGCGTTGCCGTTTATATAATTAGGCTATCAGCAGTGAGTACAACCTCCATCAGACGTTGCATAGCTCGAAACTCTTTTTCCAACGAACAACGCTTAGAGAAATAGTAAATAGAGGGTTTGCCGTCAAGACGAGGGTTTCAGTGCAAGAACAGAAACTGACGCCAAATATTGGTTTAACCATAACTCCACCAACAATCACTTGTTCTAGGATAGCTTATGAGTATTTTGGGTGTAAACGATCCCCATTATAAGGCAGATTGTTACAAAGTTATTGCATTTCGTTTGGTTTCTTGTTTCAATCAGCTTTGCATGTGTATTGTACCACAAATAATGCACAGCAGTGCAAATGTCGATGATATGTGTTGTGTGCGGCGTTTCCATTCTCTGATTCTACCTGCTATTGACAACACAAATGCCGTTCTCTCGTCGTTGTCCTCAAATTTGCCTTCAGTACTGCTCGATTCTGTCTATTGGTTGGTTTTCTGGCAGTTTTAACTGTGCGTTAACAGTGATATGCAGCAGTACTATGAATAGCCTTACTGGTGAGGAGTTGTCCGATAGGTTGAAAGGACATAGTGATATTTTTTCTTTTCTTTCTTAGTTTGAACAAGTCAATTTGAAACGAATCTGATGTTTCATCTAATGGGGAATAACATTATTATTATGAAAAAAGAAATCACATGCTATTCGGACTTTCAATAACGCTGATTTAATTTTCATCTTCGGTAGTAAGATAAAAACGGAAATCTTTGTCATTTTTGTGTTCTTTGTTTTTACACTCTTCTCTTGTTATCTTTTCTTATGCTTGGTGGTATGTGTACGGATGAGTGGTCCGTGTAAGTCTACTTATTGAGTAACAAGTTAAGATGAAAAGGAATCTATTGCACTGTGGTTTCTTATTTTAACCACAACGTTACATTTTAATGGCTCTCTTCACAGCACAGCCGGCGAGTTCTGTCGCCATTTGTTCACCAGCTATTGTGGTCATTTCATTAAGGTAAATCGTACGTACGAGGGTCATTCCGTAAGTCATGGAAACTATAGGTCATATCGGGGGGACCATGTGACATCACCGTAATCGCAGCAAACACATTCGAAAGGCCACGGGAAACAGTAACGAAATCAACCGATAGACTGCGGCCACATGCATGGATGGCTCGGTACCAGCGTCTGAAATATTCAAATGGCTCTGAGCACTATGGGACTTAACATCTGTGGTCATCAGTCCCCTAGAACTTAGAACTACTTAAACCTAACTAACCTAAGGACATCACACACATCCATGCCCGAGGCAGGATTCGAACCTGCGACCACAGCGGTCACGCGGTTCCAGACTGAACTGCTTAGAACCGCACGGCCACACCGGCCGGCTTGAAATATTCAGTGTGAGATTAACCATGCTACAATATGTATGTAACCAGAGTGGAACAGAGGGTATACCTGAAAATTACCTTTCTAATTGGTAGAAATGGTACTCAGTTTCAAGCGGATTACTAGCAATTGTGTGTGATAGAGCATCATCTCATTCGCTGAGCGTGGTGGCTTAGTGGATAGCACATTGGACTCGCATTCGGGAGGACGACGGTGCAAACCCCGCGTCTCGCCGTCCAGATACAGATTTTCCGTGATTTACCTAAATAGCTTCATGAATATTCCGCAATGGTTCTTCTGAAACGGCACTCCCGACTTCTTATCCATCCTTCCCTAATCCGATGGGACCTATGAGCTCTCTGTTTGGTCTACTGACCTGAGTTATAAAACAACTAACTAACTAACCAACCATGGTCATCCTGGCGTACGATAATCACGGTGTACTGGACTGTGGCACACATTGATGGCAATTCCAATCGCATCCAACACCTTCCCCATCGTTGGCAACGCTGTGTGGACACACTGGGGAACTGTTTTGGAGGAGAGTAGTTCACTTTTGTTCCACTTGTACTCATGCATTCATATATACACAGCCTTACCAGTTCAATGCACATCGTTGAATTCCCATGTTGTCGCATTAGCGTGAGATATACCACAGCTGCCATGACTTGTGGAATGACCGTAGTACATTAGACACTAACAGTTTTTATTTTAAATCAACGAAGCTAGATTAGTAAATGCGAACAGAAATTGGTTCATATATAATTTTTAAACTTCACGGTCATTAAGTTTTTTTAGTCAAAGTTGCTAACAGAATAGAAAGCACTTCGAGTTCAGTTTACAATTTTGTCGTAAGACATCCGTAATGAACAGTTCTGACGTAGTACTCTCTGTCACAGACGTGACGCGCGTTTCATCTGATCTGATACAACAATTCGATAATAAATCGGTTCGATTTTACATGTTATTTAGAAAGATTTTCCGTAAGGTTTCTCTGCCTAGATCCCATATAACGGGCGTTACAGGCTTTGCTGAATGCAATGGACGAACGCCACAGCGAGGGCACCTACATCACAGTATTGTTGCGTCTGAGGGTTGCTGAATGTATTTTACCTTTCAGAGATTGCATATTACAGGTTTTTTCACTGTTGTGAACATATTTACAGAGAAACAGCGACAACGCAGTAAGAATTCCAACTAATCGTAATTACATTATTACCATGCGACGTGCCACCGGAGGCAATGGGTCTCTTACACCAAAAGACTCAAAAGGTATCCCTGAACAGCCTCTGAAAGTTCGCCCGTCGAGTTCTGGTTCACCACGAATGGGACCAGCGGACCTAGTAGATTGAATTACAGTTCAGATTGCTTCTCTTATAGGGTTGGCGGTTATCGGTAAAACGACAGGTATTCGGTTGTATCACTTTTTTCCAAACTACTTTGACCAGAATATTAAATTCGCCCAAAGTAAACTATTTCGGAAACAACCGATTTTCTGTTTTTATTCCTATTGTTTCCTGTAATACACTTACAAACTGAACAAAGACTGAAAAATTTTGACTCCCCCCGAACGCAAGATACACAGACTCAAAATATTAAGCCGGCCGCGGCGGCCGAGCGGTTCATCTACATCTACATCTACATCCATACTCCGCAAGCCACCTGACGGTGTGTGGCGGAGAGTACCTTGAGTACCTCTATCGGTTCTCCCTTCCATTCCAGTCTCGTATTGTTCGTGGAAAGAAGGATTGTCGGTATGCCTCTGTGTGGGCTCTAATCTCTCTGATTTTATCCTCATGGTCTCTTCGCGAGATATACGTAGAGCTTCAGTCCGGCACCGCGCTGCTGCTACGGTCGCATGTTCGAATCCTGCCTCGGGCATGTTTGTGTGTGATGTCCTTAGGTTAGATAGGTTTAATTAGTGTTCTAAGCCTAGGGGACTGATGACCTCAGATGTTAAGTTCCATAGTTCTTAGAGCCATTTGAACCATTTGAACTCAAAATGTTAAGTTAAATAGGCAAATAAAAGAGAACTTATTCCGCCCGCCGTTCGCTGCTTTTCTCAAAAAGTGCTAAGGTTGAACTCTACAAAAAATCACCGGTAACCGAGGGTCGTACCACTATCTGGGCATTACGCATTGTCAGCAGTAAAGACTGAAAACTGAGGTCGTAGAGTATTTTTCTTGTTAATGTTCCAGCGGAAGTGTTTAAACTTAGAAAAGTGTTCCTGGAGCCACTCTGTAGCAATTTCTCACGTTTAGGGTGAGGCAATGTCCTCCTAGAGTTGGCAAAGTCCGTCACACTACGAACATGAATGGATGCAGGTGATCGGACAGGATGCTTACATACGTGTCACCTGTCAGAGTAGTATCTAGATGTATCTGGTGTCCCATATCGCTCCAGCTGCACAAGCTCCGTTCTATTACAGAGCCTCCGTCAGCTTGAACAGTCCCCTGCTGACATGCAGAATCCATGGATTCATGAGGTTATCTCCATACCCGTACACGTCCATTCGATCGATACAATTCGAAACGATACTCGTCCGACCAGGCAACATGTTTCCAGTTATCAGCAGTCCAATATCGCTGTTGACGGGCGCAGGAAAGGAGTAAAGCTTTACATCGTGCAGTCATGAAGGATTTACGAATGGGCCCTAGGCTCCGAAAGTCCATATCGATGATGTTTCATTGAATGGTTCGCGCGGTGACACTTTTTGATGGCGCATCATTGAAATCTGCAGCAATTTGGGGAAGGGTTGCACGTCTGTCACGTTTAACGATTCTCTTCAGTCGTCGTTGGTCCCGGTCTTGCAGGATTTTTTTCCGGTCGCAGAGATATCGGAGATTTGATGTTTTACCGGATTCCTAATATTCACGGTACACTGGTGAAATAGTCGTACGGGAAAATCCCCACTTCATCGTTACTTCGGCGATGCTGTGTCGCTCGTGCGCAGATTATAACACAACGTTCAAGCTCAGATTTCGATAACCTGCCATTGTAGCAGCAGTAACCGATCTAACAACTGAGCCAGACACTCGTTTCCTTATATACACTCCTGGAAATTGAATTAAGAACACCGTGAATTCATTGTCCCAGGAAGGGGAAACTTTATTGACACATTCCTGGGGTCAGATACATCACATGATCACACTGACAAAACCACAGGCACATAGACACAGGCAACAGAGCATGCACAATGTCGGCACTAGTACAGTGTATTTCCACCTTTCGCAGCAATGCAGGCTGCTATTCTCCCATGGAGACGATCGTAGAGATGCTGGATGTAGTCCTGTGGAACGGCTTGCCATGCCATTTCCACCTGGCGCCTCAGTTGGACCAGCGTTCGTGCTGGACGTGCAGACCGCGTGAGACGACGCTTCATCCAGTCCCAAACATGCTCAATGGGGGACAGATCCGGAGATCTTGCTGGCCAGGGTAGTTGACTTACACCTTCTAGAGCACGTTGGGTGGCACGGGATACATGCGGACGTGCATTGTCCTGTTGG